>NC_138773.1:2328037-2458703 GCF_965119305.1 Pelophylax lessonae | reverse complement strand
AGAGGGGGGGAGAGGAGAGAGAGGAGGACGAGGAGGAGAGGGGGAGAGAGGAGGAGAGAGAGAGGGGGGGGGGAGAGAGGAAGAGAGAGGAGGTGGAGAGAGAGAGAGGGAGAGAGGAAGAGAGAGAGAGGAGGAGAGAGAGAGGAGAGAGAGAGAGAGAGGGAGGGGGGGAGAGAGAGGGAGAGGAGGAGGAGAGAGGAAGAGAGAGAGAGAGAGAGGGGGGGAGAGAGAGGGAGAGGGAGAGGAGGAGGAGAGAGGGAGAGAGAGGGAGAGGGAGAGGAGGAGGAGAGAGGAAGAGAGAGAGAGAGAGAGAGGGGGGAGAGAGGGAGAGAGAGGGGGGAGAGAGAGGGGGAGGAGAGAAAGGGGGAGGAGAGAGAGAGGGGGGGGAGAGAGAGGAGGAGGAGGAGAGAGGAGGAGGAGGAGGAGAGGCGGGGGGGGGGGAGAGGAGGAGAAAGAGAGAGGAGAGAGAGGGGGAGGTAGAGAGGGGGAGAGAGAGGGGGGAGAGGTAGAGAGAGAGGGGGAGAGAGAGGAGGAGGGAGAGAGAGAGCCTATGTTCACCCTCTGCCACCCATGTTCTCCCAATGTCACCATGTTCTCCCAATGTCACCCAAGTTCTCCCAATGTCACCCATGTTCATTCAATGTCACCAATGTACATTCAAATTACCCATCTCCTCCCTAGGGATGATCGAACGGTTCGGGTCGACCATCGGTTCGACCCGAACATTGGGTGTTCGAAATTCGGCCGAATTACGAACTTTTTGCGGTAAAAGTTCGGAATTCGGGTCACCCGAACCGCCCAAAATGCAATGGGACAGGAACTGGGCTTTAAAAGCCTGTAATTGGCCCAGAAACGTCAGTAAAAGCCAATGAGGGGGCAGGAGTCTGCTAGGAACGTGATTGGAGTGACTACGTGGACCAGAGGCCAATCAGGAGTGAATACGCCCCCCAGTATATAACATAGCCCCGCCTAACCTCTAGCACTGTAATACAGAGGCTTTGGAAGAGAGTGGAAGCCTTTGTGTTTCTCCTGCTGTGTTAAACAACGTTTGCTGCATAGCCGAATGCTTGTAAAGCTCCAGATCAGCAGAAGAGCAGTCAGCTTACAGAAAGATTGTCAGTGTAGTTAGAAATACAGCGATTGTGAAGCTTGAGTTAGAAATTTTTTTTTTAAAAGGGACAGTGTCAGTTAGAAATTATCTTCTGCTGTATGGAGCTGTTCTTTTAGTGTGAGGAAAGGGATATGCAGTGTAGTTAGGGTACTATATACCACTATAGTTAGATTCAATAATCTCGTTTTTGTAGGGAGTTTCAAGTGTCAGGGTTCCGTCTAGTGAGCATGTTGCACTGCTGATATATCTACAGCAGGTATACGTGCTTGCTAGTCAGCTATTGTGAAAAATACATTTCAGCGATACACACATCTGCTGTATTTAGCGACAACTTTGGGTCGCATAGCAGTGTGCGTCTTGCAGGTGATTTTCACTAGGGATGATCGAACTTTTGAAAAGTTCGGTTGGACCAGAACACCCGAACCTCCCCAAAAGTTCGGCCCGGATTTCAGAACCCCATTGAAATCAATGGGACCCGAACTTCGGTAATCAACAAACACCATTTTGAAGCCCTAAAAACCCAATAAATGCCCTAAAAGTGCCTAGGGTTCTGGGTCATACCCCAGGGACTATTAATCACACAAAAAAAGTTCTTAAAAATTGTCATTTTTGATAGAGAGCCAATTATTGAAAAAATTATTGAAAAAAAAAAAATGAGATTTCTTTGGATTTAGTGTCTGGGAGGTCTAAAAAAGTGTACCTGTGAAGTGTCAGCTCTGTAGCATGTCCAGAACCAGAAAAAAAAGTTTGTTTGTATTAGAATTAATATAGAACAGGGATATGGCTCCGCTATTTTCACACCTTGCCGGTTTTGTAGCAAGCGTTTTTTTGGGCATTTTTTGGGCGTCTTTGGAGGCAGGCAAAACATCTGAAATTCTGTATAGGGGTATATATACACACACACTTATATGTATTTATACACATACACATATATAGGTGTTATAGCAGAGAAGCCATATGGGTGTTAATTATTTCATTAGCGCAAGCATAGGGTTCTGCTACTTTCACACCTATATATGTGTATGTGTATATATACATACATGTGTGTATATATACCCCTACACAGAAGTTCTGATGTTATGCCTGCCTCCAAAGACGCCCAAAAAATGCCCAAAAAAACGCCAGCTACAAAAACGCCCAGGTGTGTTTTTGCAGCAGGCGTTTTTTTTGGGCATTTGTTTGGGGTCTTTGGAGGCAGGCAAAACATCTGAACTTCTGTATAGGGGTATATATACACACACACACACTTATATGTATATATACCCATACACATATATAGGTGTGATAGGAGCGGAGCCATATGCCTGTTAATTATTTCATTAGCGCAAGCATAGGGTTCTGCTACTTTCACACCTATATATGTGTATGTGTATATATACAGACATGTGTGTGTGTATATATACCCCTACACAGAAGTTCAGATGTCATGCCTGACTCCAAACATGTCCTCAAAAAAACCCTATAAACGCCTGCAGCAAAAAGCAGGGTGACAGTGGCGAAGCCATATCGCTGTTCTATAAGTGTTCTAATACAAACAATCTTTTCTCTATAGCGGTCACCCTGAAATGGAAGGGTTTTGTCACCCTGCCATAGCAGTCAGAGTCAGTTAACCCTACACTACACTACGGTCCCCTAACACTTAACAATTTCCCTACAGAAACTAGATTTTTGAAAACTAAAGTGGAAAATAGCACCCTAACTACACTAGATATCCCTTTCCTCACACTAATAATTGCTAAATGACACTTTGAAGCAGAAGTAACAGAACTGCTTCCACTCTCTTCCACATCCCTGTATTACAAAGCTAGGAATTTGGCGGGGCTATCTTATATACTGGGGGGCGTATTCACTAATGATTGGACTATGGACCCCCTAGTCACTCCAATCACATTCCTAGCATCCTCCTGCCCCCTCAATTGGCTTTTACTGATGGTTCTGGTCCAATCACTGGCTTTTAAAGCCCATTTCCTGTCCCATTGCATTTTGGTCGGTTCTGGTTGCCGAATTCCGAACTTTTTCAGCAAAAAGTTCGGAATTCGCCCGAACCTCGAACAGTCAATGTTCGGGTCGAACCGATGGTCGACCCGAACCATTCGATCATCCCTAATTTTCACATCGCACAGTTGATAAAGCCTCAGTGACAAGTTAACGCCTGTTCTTGTTGTAAGCGTTAAGTCCACTGCAAAAGGCTTTGCTACTCTGCGTCACACACATCTGCTTTATTTAGCGACAACTTTGGTTCTCCCCTCTTGCTTGCTCTGCCTCCTCCTGAACCTCAGACCCAACATCAGACTCCATAAAGGACTGAGCATCAGGCTGGAGTAGATGGCCGACACTGTGGTCAAACAGCTCAGCTGACTCCTCTGCCATGTCTGAAGTTGGGTCTAAGGGAGGACTTGAGATGGACATGGACTCATCTCTATTTGCTCTGCCAACTGCAGAAGACTGACCACTTTTCTCTGCCTGGGTCACTGTAGTTGTTGATGATGACGATAATACTGCTATGCGACCCAAAGTTGTCGGTAAATAAAGCAAATGTGTGTGACGCAGAGTAGCAAAGCCTTTTGCAGTGGACTTAACGCTTACAACAAGAACAGGCGTTAACTTGTCACTGAGGCTTTATCAACTGTGCGATGTGAAAATCACCTGCAAGACGCACACTACTATGCGACCCAAAGTTGTCGCTAAATAAAGCAGATGTGTGTGACGCATTTTTGAAGGTTTGGCATGCTATAATTCTGGTTCTGGACATGCTACAGAGCTGAAACTTCACAGGTACACTTTTTAGACCCCCCAGACACTAAGGGGGAGATTTACCAAAACTGGAGAGTGCAAAATCTGGTGCCGGTTTGCATGGTAGCCAATCAGCTTCTAACTTCAGGTTGCTCAATTAGGCTTTTACAAAGAAAACTGGAAGCTGATTGGTTTCTATGCACATCTGGACCAGATTCTGTGTGCTCCTCCAATTTTATTGAATACCCCCCCCCCCCCCCCCATCCAAAGAAATCTCATTTTTTTTTTTTCAATAATTGGCTCTCTATCAAAAACGACAATTTTTAAGAACTTTTTTTTTGCCTGATTCATAGTCCCTGGGGTATGACCCAGAACCCTGGGCCCTTTTTAGGGGCATTTATTAGGTTTTAGGGCTTCAAAATGTTTTTTTTTGATTCCCGAAGTTCGGGTCCCATTGATTTCAATGGAGTCCCAGAATCCGAACCGAACTTTCGGGAAATTCGGGTGTTCTGGTCGAACCAAACTTTTCAAAAGTTCGATCGTCCCTACGAGTCCTCCCAATGTCACCCAGTTTCTCCTAACTTCCCCAATGTTCTCCTAATCTCACTCATGGTCACCCAATGTCATCCATGATCCCTTAATGTCACCCATGTTCTCCCAATGTCACCATGTTCTCAAATTGTCACCCATGTTCCCCAAATGTCACCCATGTTCTATGACGTCACCTATGTTCTCCCACTGTCACCCATTTTCTCCCAATGTCACCCATTTTTTTCCAACTTCCCCCATGTTTTCCCAATCATATTCATGGTCATCCAATGTCATCCCTGTTCCCTAATTCACCCTGTTCTCTCAATGTCACCCATGTTCTCCCACTGTCACCCATGTTTTCCCATTGTCACCTCTGTTCTCCTAATGTCACCCATGTTCTCTCAATGTCCCCCATGTTCTCCCAAACTCACCCATGTTAACCCAATGTCTTCTATGGTCATCCAAGTTTTCTCATTGTCATCCATATTCCCCTAATGTCAACTATGTTCTTTCAATGTCCCCCATGTTCTCCCAAACTCACCATGTTAACCTAATACCAACCATGTTCACCCTATACCACCCATGTTCCCCCTGTGTCACTCGTAATCACCCTACGCCACACGTGTTCCCCTAATGTCACCAATGTTCACCTAATGTCACCCTTGTTCCCTCAATTTCTCCCATGTTCTCCCAATGTTTCTCATGTTCACCCAATGCCACACGTGTTCACCGAATGCCACCTATGTTCCCCCAATTTCACCCATGTTCTCCCAATGTCACCCATGTTTCCCTAATGTCACCCATGTTCTCTCAATGTCACCCATGTTCACCCTCTGCCACCCATGTTCTCCCAATGGCACCCATGTTTTCCCAATGTCACTCGTGTTCTCCCAATGCCACCCATGTTCTCCCAATTGTACCTATGTTCTCCCAATGTCACCCATGTTCCCCCAATGCCACCCATGTTCTCCCAATGTCATCCATGTTCTTTCAAAGTCACCCATGTTCCCCCAATTTCACACATGTTCTTCCAATGTCACCCATGTTTCCCCAATTTCACCCATGTTCTCCCAATGTCACCTATGTTCTCCCAATGTCACGCATGTTCTCCCAATTTCACCCATGTTCACCTTATGCCACCCATGTTCACCTTATGCCACTCATGTTCCCCTAATGTCACCAATGTTCACCCAATGCCACCCTTGTTCCCTCAGTTTCACCCATGTTCTCCTAACATTACTCATGTTAACCCTATGCCACCCATGTTATCCCAATGTCACCCATGTTCCCCCAATTTCCCCCATGTTCTCCCAATGTCACCCATGTTCCCCTAATGTCACCCATATTCTCTCAATGTCACCCATGTTCACCCTCTGCCACCCATGTTCACCCTCTGCCACCCATGTTTTCCCAATGTCACTCATGTTCTCCCAATGCCACCCATGTTCTCCCAATATCACCCATGTTCCCCCAATGCCACCCATGTTCTCTCAATGTCATCTATGTTTTTCCAATGTCACCCACCAAGTTTCCCCAATTTCACACATGTTCTTCCAATGTCACCCATGTTCACCCAATTTTACCCATGTTCACCCTATGCCACCCATGTTCTCCCAATGGCACCCATGTTTTCCCAATTGTACCTATGTTCCCCCAATGTCACCCATGTTCCCCCAATGTCACCCATGTTCCCCCAATGCCACCCATGTTCTCCCAAAGTCATCCATGTTCTTCCAAAGTCATCCATGTTCCCCCAATTTCACACATGTTCTTCCAATGTCACCCTTGTTCCCCCAATTTCACCCATTTTCTACCAATGTCACCCTTGTTTCCCCAATTTCACCCATGTTCTCCCAATGTCACCTATGTTCTCCCAATGTCATCCATGTTCTCCCAATTTCACCCATGTTCCCCTAATGTCACCAATGTTCACCCAATGCCACCCATGTCCATCCAATGCCACCCATGTTCACCCAATGTCACTCATGATCACCCTGTGCCACACGTGTTCCCCTAATGTCACCAATGTTCACCCAATGCCACCCTTGTTCCCTCAATTTCACCCATGTTCCCCTAACATTACTCATGTTAACCCTATGCCACCCATGTTCCCCCAATGTCACCCATGTTCTCCCAATGTCACCCAGGTTCCCCTAATGTCACCCATGTTCTCTCAATGTCACCCATGTTCACCCTCTGCTACCTATGTTCTCCCAATGGCACCCATGTTTTCCCAATGTCACTCATGTTCTCCCAATGCCACCCATGTTCTCCCAATTGTACCTATATTCTCCCAATGTCACCCATGTTCCCCCAATGTCATCTATGTTTCCCCAATTTCACACATGTTCTTTCAATGTCACCCATGTTCTCCCAATTTTACCCATGTTCTCCTAATGTCACCCATGTTTGCCAAATTTCCCCCATGTTCTCCCAATGTCACCTATGTTCTCCCAATTTCACCCATGTTTTCCCAATGCCACCCATGTTCACCCTATGCCACCCATGTTCACCTTATGCCACCCATGTTCCCCTAATGTCTCCAATGTTCACCCAATGCCACCCATGTTCACCCAATGCCACCCATGCTCTCCCAATGTCACTCATGATCACCCTATGCCACACGTGTTCCCCTAATGTCACCAATGTTCACCCAATGTCACCATTGTTCCCCCAATTTCACCTATGTTCCCCCAATTTCACCCATGTTCTTCCAATGTCGCCCATGTTTCCCTAATGTCTCCCATGTTCTCTTAATGTCACCCATGTTCACCCTCTGCCGCCCATGTTCTCCCAATGTCACTCATGTTCTCTCAATGCCCCCCGATGTTCTCCCAATTGTACCTATGTTCCCCTAATGCCACCTATGTTCTCCCAATGCCACCCATGTTCACCCAATGCCACCCATGTTCTCCCAATGTCACTCATGATCACCCTATGCCACACGTGTTCCCCTAATGTCACCAAGGTTCACCAATGTCACCGTTGTTCACCCAATGTCACCGTTGTTCCCCCAATTTCACCTATGTTCCCCCAATTTCACCCATGTTCTTCCAATGTCGACCATGTTTCCCTAATGTCTCCCATGTTCTCCTAATGTTACTCATGTTAACCCTATGCCACCCATGTTCTCCCAATGCCACCCATGTTCTCCCAATGTCACCTATGTTCCCCCAATTTCACCCATGTTCTTCCAATGTCGCCCATGTTTCCCTAATGTCTCCCATGTTCCCTTAATGTCACCCATGTTCACCCTCTGCCGCCCATGTTCTCCCAATGTCACTCATGTTCTCTCAATGCCCCCCGATGTTCTCCCAATTGTACCTATGTTCCCCTAATGCCACCTATGTTCTCCCAATGTCACCCATGTTCTCCCAATGTCACTCATGATCGCCCTATGCCACACGTGTTCCCCTAATGTCACCAAGGTACACCCAATGCCACCCTTGTTTCCCCAATTTCACCCATGTTCTCCTAATGTTACTCATGTTAACCCTTTGCCACCCATGTTCTCCCAATGTCACTCATGTTCTCTCAATGCCCCCTATGTTCTCCCAATTGTACCTATGTTCCCCCAATGGCACCTATGTTCTCCCAATGTTATCCATGTTCTCCCAATGCCACCCATGTTCCCCCAATTTCACCTATGTTCTCCCAATGTCACCCATATTCACCCAAGTCACCCTTATTGCCCCAATGCCACTCATGTTTACCCTATGCCACCCATGTTCTCCCAGCTTTGGATAATAAGGAGCGGACAGATGAATCCAGCAGTGTAGATTCTCTCAATCCAGGGGAAAGATCTGTGTGTCATCATCATCATTAAATTGTTGTAAATGTCCTAATTGCATAAAAATCTTTGTGTATCTGGTCATTAGATCTCAGAGTTTTGGCCCCTGGGGGCCCTTATAGTATCTACATGAACAGTCATATTGTGGTCAGTGTTAGTTAATGGCGTCCCTTCCATGGAACGATTTCATATCACCATATTTCTGTGCGGTCGGTGGTGAACCTCTCGTGATTTTGTCATCTCTGGTCCTCTGTCTTCACTTCCTCTGAGGTGACACTCGGTGAGGTAATAAAACCACAGAACAAAGAAATTCGATTTCTAGTAATAAACAGTTTGCGTCACCCCCATCCTCTAGCATCAGCCCCTGTGCCCCTTTTATACACGGATGGGCCCCCCGACAGATCCTAGTTATTTCTGTGTTCCCCCAGATTATCTCTATGTTGTTCTTGGATTGGGTATCTGTGTGGCCCCTGGTTATGTGTGTGGCCCCGGGTGATATATATTAGTCTAGGGAAATTGTTGGTGTCACTCTGACTTGTTTGTTGTTTTTTTTTATGATTAAAGCTGAATGGTGGGGGGAGAGGGGGGTTTGTACACAGGAACTCCGCAGAGAACAATCGGAGCCAAAATTAGTGACAGGACGAGGAAGACCACCCGCTGGTCCAGAAGGGTCAGCTTCCATCGCACCGGATCCGTCCTCCTCTATGTGTGACTGTGATTACACTCCGCACTCACATCCACCTATAACCATACCATGCAATAAAATCCAGTGCATGTGACTTGGGGTCAATCCTGACAGCACAAATCCTAAAAAAACCATAATTTCGGGGGCTCGGGCAGTGACGCATGCTTCTTCATATACCCACTTTGACCAGCAGATTGAGATTGGCCAATAGTTGGCTGTCCCAGTCCTCAATGATGTAAAACTGTCCAGCTGCTGGCCAATTTCCGTCACTTTCTCATTAAGAATGAACTAAGATACTGCAGAGGATGTGGCCAGCAGAAGTTATAATGAGTGAGGCTGGACCCAAATGTACTGGAGACAAACAGATCACAGGATAGAGCTTCACTCTGAGGATGAGGAGGACACAGCCGTGTAACACCGGTCACCGACCAGGACAGGATAATCTGGGATAACAGGCCTAACCGGTGTATGCCTAACTTTTATCTAAGGGGATATCTATGGTTGCGCCTTTATAGGCAGGCACGTGGCTGATCCAACCCCTCTCCCACCTTATTGGCCTCTCTAAGCTCGGTGACTATAGTTCAGAGGTCATGCAGTGCATTATGGTTTTAAAAAATTGTCCTGGGTGAATCTGCACAAAAACTCCTAGTGACGATAAATGCTGAACCCACTGAAACCAGGACCACATCTCTACCTGTAAACTTACTGACAGGTTCACTTTATTGTTTGCTGGACAGGCTGGGCAGTATACAGGGAATAATTTACATGGGGTAGTATACAGGGGATAGTATTTAGGGAGTGCAGTATACAGGGTATAGTCGTATGGAGCGGAGTATACAGGGAGTAGTATATATGGGGGGCAGCAGGGCTTTTTTTTAGCGGGAAGGCAGGGGAACGCAGTTCCGGCACCTCCAGCACTGACTGTATGTAATGGCAAGGGGTGCTTGAGTGTGCTGCAGGGTCTATTAATGCTTGGCTGCTGGGGGATTTATTCCATCTGGAGGGTTCTATTTTTGCAGGGGGGTCTGTTGTTGCTGAGGAGGCCTATGGTTGCTGGTGGGGGCCCTATTGTTGCTTGGGGTGGGTCTTATATTGCTGGGGGGGGTCAGTTGTTGCTGGGAGAGATTTACTGTTGAGGGAGGGATCTATTGTTGCTGGCTGTGGGTAGATCTGTTGTTGCTGCCGGGAGTCTTTTGTCGCTGGTGGTCCATTGTTGTTAGAGGGATCTATTGTTTCTGTGGAGGGGCTATATTGTTTTCTTGTTATCATTACCATATTCCAAAAATTATTTAGCACCTTTTCATGGTTCTGTATTCTCTAAAAGGGCCAGTACTGGGATGTAGGGAGGGGGTAGAACTAAGGAATGGTGCTTGGAGGGGGGTAGGGGCCGAGGTGACTTGGAAAGTGGGTCTTGCACATATTTTGTGAGGAAAAAAAGCCCTAGAGAGCAGTATACAAGGAATAGTATATAGGGAGTGCAGTATACAAGGAATAGTATATAGGGAGTGCAGTATACAGAGTGTGATGGTATTCACCGGCCCTGGAAGTGAAAAACAGATACTTAATGGTTTGGAATGCTTCAAGTGGGACGGTAATATTTGTCAGCAATATCTCCATATAGATGTCGTAGGATTTCCAGCCTTTGTGCTGGATTTGGGTCCCCCTGAGTTACCGCTAGTAACAACAGCACGTTTAAAGCGGAGTTCCACCTAAAAAATAAAAAAATACATAAAAATATCCCCGGGACAGTCAGGGCTAGTGCATTCCACAATGGATAGCCTCTGAACTGTCCTGAGTTGCACTTACCTTTTAGGAGAAATACTTACCTTGAAAATGTCTTCTCCAGCGCTGCCATCTCAGGTGTGGGCAGCTTGAAGCCAGCGCGATCCTCTTCTGTGTCCTCTTCCATCTTCTTCGGTCCCACGATGCACTGCACTGGCCCGGCCGTCACTTCCGGTGCCGCAGCGTCATCCCTGCACAGCTTCTGGGCATGCCCAGAAGCTGTTTAGCAAGGTATGACGGCGCCTGCACCGGAACTGACGTCGGGGCCGGTGCAGGCGCATTGATTCCTGGGAGCGATGACGTTCAGCTCCCAGGAATCATTGCAAGCCAGGAAGTGATGAATCGCCGTGGCCGCCGAGGGGAGGAAGAGGAAGTAAGGTAAGTATATTATCTTCTAAACAAGGTAAGTAAAAAAAAAAAAAATTGCGATTATCCATTTGTTTTTCAGGTGACCCGGAGCGAGAAGATGGAACGAACTTTCATTTTCGGGTGGAACTCCACTTTAAGCATGTTCTCCAAGTGTGAGCTCTGAGACAAGAAACAGTCCGGCATCTTTGGGTTTTTTTTGTATTTATTTAGGAACTTGGATGGGAGAAGGGAATGAGTGGGATACTCCTCTGGCTCGACTATACACACTGTAATGGGACAACTGAGGAAAACGCCTCTTGACGCTGACTTGACGCCGGCTGAATGCCGGTCAACGCCGGTTGGCGCTTGTTAACGCTGACTTGCTGTCCTGTTAACTCTGCACTGCACTCGTGGGGTCTGAGGTGGTTATGGTGTCTGGTGGAGTGCTTGGAGCCCTCGGGAAGCACTAGGAGCATCCGTCAACGGAGGTACCCAGTCAGGGTGCCGGTTGATCTTTTACATTGGTGGCAAGCGGTGGGATGGCATCCTAGTGCGAGGAGAAGCAGCTCCCGGAGACACTGGTATCGTTATGGAGCGAGCTAACACTCGTGCAGCATCACCATAAGAGGAGAGGAACAGATATCCCCCGCCATGGCAGAGGAATTTGTGAGGAGGTTGCGAGAGATGCAGATACAGCACAGGAGACCAGAGTCATACCAGGTCCTGCTAGGATGGCATGATTCTGTGTGCTTGGATCTCTGGAAGGAAACGCTAGCCCGTGAGCAGCGACACCAGGGAAAATTCCTCCCCTCCATCCAGAAAAGGTATTGGTCGCAGTATGGATTGTGGGAGCTGTTTTTGGGAGATACACCACACAAGGAGTTAAGCAGGCTGGTCTGGGCAGAGATGTGGTTGGAAGAGAGCTATAGAGCCCTCCGGTGGCATGTATCCCAAACATGCCTTGGATAGCGGATGACAGCCCAACTGAAGGCTTTGGCTACGGCAGCCATGGACTGTTGTACGGGAAGCTGTCAGGGGATCCTAACTTTGGGAGCGATTTGGAGTTGCAGTTGGAGGAAATTATGGATTACAGAGAAGAGATTCTGAACATCTCGGAAGTGCTCTGGGCACCGGAAAATTTGGAGTTTCTGGCCGTTCAGGAATGGGAGCTGGAGATCTCCTACAGACGGCTGCTAGACTCTGCTCAGCACCAGGGCTGGGCTCCCCTTGCCTGGGAATATCCTGAAGAACCAGCTGACAGTCCAGAGATCCTAACTGAAGAATGGACAATATGGCACAGTAATAGTGTGCTTTGCTCACCTGCACCCATGATCTTGGATGCAGAAGTCTTGTGGCAGATGCAGCAAGTGCTGACTCACCTGGATGAACCCTTTTCTGCACAGGATGAGCATGGATGGAGGAATGCGTCTGTCCAGCCACTGGATAAAGGTACGGGAGAAGAGGAAGCCATCTTCATTCCCCATCCACGGATCACAGATTTAATTGACTTTTCATCAGAGGATGTTATGGATGATAAGTCACCTGCCAAAGTGTTGGCACTAGGCCCAAGTGTCACCAGCCCATGCCCTCAGCAATTTCAGAGACTGGGGATTTAATAGATTTTTCTGCTGAGGAGGAACCTCCCAGTGACCCTACAGCAGTAGAGCGGGCATCCAGGCCTATTACACTGACCTCTGTGTGCAACAATTGGTGACCCAGGAAGATGTGTGCAAGGCCACTGACTTAACAGTTTACTTTCCAGCCGAAGTGCTGGCAACAGGGCAGAGTGCTACCAACCTCTGCCCAGCACCTGCAAAAGCTACAGAGTTCCAGTAAGCTGGGGAAATCGGCCCCTTGCCCCAGCAACAAGCTGATGCAGTGAAGCTTCTACACCCAGCTGAAGCGCTGGCAGCCAGACAGAGAGTCAACAACCTCTGCTCCACACCTGTGGCAGTACCAGAGGCCTAGGGTGAGAAGGGAGAGAAGATTGTTGCCCTCCCTCCCCAACAGTCAGTCAGAGAGGAGGAAACGGTCTTCCCTCCCCAGCCAGGATCTGTGCATCTGGGAGACAGTAACGGAGAAAGGTTGTCCCAACAGTCAGATGAGAGGGTAAGGAAGATGGAGCAGCTGACTCCCCTTCCCAGCAGCAGACGGTGCCCCAGAATGATGACACCAACCCAGCAGAAGAGCTGGCACAGAGCAGAGTGCTGCTGGCCTCTGCCCTCAACATGCAAAAGATGGAGTTCCTGTGGTAGTGGATGGGACTACAGTCTTCACCTCTATATCCCAGGGATGCTGGACAGTTGGCCCAGAACCCCAACAGCCTGACGAAGTGAGCCCCACCACCCTGTCTTCTCTCCAGCGGCTGAAAGGACTCCCAGGAGAAGGGCCAGTCCACGCTTCTCCCCAGGGGCATGTATGTGCTACGAGAGAGGCAGAGGTTGGCTGGGTGAGTAGCGCTGTGTTCCAGACAATTTGTTTGGGGTACTGGGTGGGTGCAGACATTGTGAGGGCCCGTGGAACACAGCCTACCTTAGAGAGGATGGAAAATTGTTCTCTTAGCCCCCTAGGCCCCTCTTTGGTCTAAGTCACCCTGTGTCTCTTAGGGACACAGGGTAACCAAGAAGCCCAGTCTGGCCTGCCCAAACCAGACTTCCACAGACTGATCGCTATGAGAGCTCCATGCGCCCTGCCGGGACAAACTTACAAACTATGTGCAACTTTGTCAGGGAAGCTGCCATGATGGATGGACTCTTTGGGACTTGTTACCCGACTAACTCAGGCACAGAACGATTGGAGGTCTGGTACCTGGATTAGTCTACCTTTGGGGGGAAGATATGTGATGGTATTCACCATCACTGGGAGTGAAAAACAGATAATTAATCGTTTGGATTGGTTCAGATGGGACAGTAATATTTGTCAGCAATATCTTCATATAGAGAGGGGATAGTATACAGGGAATGGTATTTAGGGAGTGCAGTATACAGAGAATAGTATACAGGGATAGTATTTAGGGAGTGCAGTATACAGGGGATAGTATACAGGGAATTGTATATAGGGAGTGCGGTATATAGGGGATAGTATACAGGGAAAAGTATACAGGCAGTGTAGTATACAGGGAATAGTATACAGGGGATAGTATTTAGGGAGTGCAGTATACAAGAAATATCATAAAGGGAGTGCAGTATACGGAGGTTTGTTTACAGGGGATAGTATATAGGGAGTGTAGTATACAGGGGATAGTATATAGGGAGTGTAGTATACAGGGGATAGTATATAGGGAGTGCAGTATACAGGGGATAGTATACAGGGAATAGTATACAGGGAGTGCAGTATAGAGGGGATAGTATATAGGGAATGCAGTATACAGGGAATAGTATATAGAGAGTGCAGTATAGAGGGGATAGTATATAGAGAGTGCAGTATACAGGGGATAGCATATAGGGAGTGCACTATACAGGGAATAGTATATAGGGGATAGTATACAGGGAGTGCAGTATAGAGGGGATAGTATATAGGGAGTGCACTATACAGGGAATAGTATACAGGGAATAGTATACAGGGAGTGCAGTATAGAGGGGATAGTATATAGGGAATGCAGTATACAGGGAATAGTATATAGGGGATAGTATACAGGGAATAGTATACAGAGAGTGCAGTATACAGGGAATAGTATACAGAGAGTGCAGTATACAGGGGATAGTATATAGAGAGTGCAG
Organism: Pelophylax lessonae; assembly: GCF_965119305.1. Lineage (NCBI taxonomy): Eukaryota > Metazoa > Chordata > Amphibia > Anura > Ranidae > Pelophylax > Pelophylax lessonae. The sequence continues at coordinate 2,444,004 of NC_138773.1, read as the reverse complement.
TATACAGGGGATAGTACATAGGGAGTGCAGTATACAGGGAATAGTATATAGGGGGTGCAGTATAGTCAGTATATAGGCAGTGCAGTATATAGGCAGTGCAGGGGATAGTATACAGAGTGTTGTATACTATAATAGAAGTAATATAAATCTGGTGGCGGGGGTGGGGTGGACGCGGTGCGGTCAGATCTCTGGGGTCACATGACTCTGTAATGAGGAGAATATCGATATCATCTCTGGACTTCCATTATCAGGTCTCTGTAGACTGCCAGGGACAATCAGCACTGAGGGGAGCCGCCATGTATCTGATATACATATTATAGGTGCCCCCCCTGCGGTATTGGTGTGAAGGTGACCACAGATGAGGGGTGACCTCTATAGTCTGAACATTTTTGGGGGGAAAGTCCGGTCCTCCCTTTCTCTCTAGAGGCCATCACACGGTCATGTGCTGGGCGCAGGATGTTGGGATCTCACTGACCTCCATATAATGTCCGTATATCCGAGGCAATCAAGTGTAATACAAAACTACAGGGTACCATTGGGGATCAGAGCCTCTGGGGGGGGGGCGAGGTGTACCATTGGTGATCAGGTGCTTCGGGGGGGGGGGGGAGAAGGAGTACCATTGGTGTTTAGAGTCTTCAGGGGGAGGGGATGCCATGATACCATTACACATTACCCAGTCCATACCAGTATAGATCCTAACACATTACCCAGTCCATACCAGTATAGATCCTAACACATTACCCAGTCCATACCAGTATAGATTCTAACACATTACCCAGTCCATACCAGTATAGATCCTAACACATAACCCAGTCCATACCAGTATAGATCCTAACACATTACCCAGTCTATACCAGTATAGATCCTAACACATTACCCAGTCCATACCAGTATAGATCCTAACACTTTACCCAGTCCATACCAGTATAGATCCCAACACATTACCCAGTCCATACCAGTATAGATCCTAACACATTACCCAGTCCATACCAGTATAGATCCTAACACTTTACCCAGTCCATACCAGTATAGATCCTAACACATTACCCAGTCCATACCAGTATAGATCCTAACACATTACCCAGTCCATACCAGTATAGATCCTAACACTTTACCCAGTCCATACCAGTATAGATCCTAACACATTACCCAGTCCTTACCAGTATAGATCCTAACACATTACCCAGTCCATACCAGTATAGATCCTAACACATTACCCAGTCCATACCAGTATAGATCCTAACACTTTACCCAGTCCATACCAGTATAGATCCTAACACATTACCCAGTCCTTACCAGTATAGATCCTAACACATTACCCAGTCCATACCAGTATAGATCCTAACACATTACCCAGTCCATACCAGTATAGATCCTAACACTTTACCCAGTCCATACCTGTATAGATCCTAACATATTACCCAGTCCATACCAGTATAGATCCTAACACATTACCCAGTCTATACCAGTATAGACCCTAACACATTACCCAGTCCATACCAGTATAGATCCTAACACATTACCCAGTCCATACCAGTATAGATCCTAACACATTACCCAGTCTATACCAGTATAGATCCTAACACATTACCCAGTCCATACCAGTATAGATCCTAACACATTACCCAGTCCATACCAGTATAGATCCTAACACTTTACCCAGTTCATACCAGTATAGATCCTAACATATTACCCAGTCCATACCAGTATAGATATCCAGCATGATATTTTTCCCCATTGAGATCTGATGTGCTTTCAAAGTGTTCCCTTAATTTTTTTGAGCCGTATATTTCTGAATGTAATAATAATAATAATAATTTAATAACATTTTTATATATAATAATAATAAATTGTATTAATATTGTATTTATTATGTATATAGATGTATTTATTTTTTTATATAAATCAGTTACTCTGACCCATTTCTCTTTCGGATATGTGTGAAGAAGGCTTCAGGGCACCCAAGAAAGAAAGTCCAGCAAGGATCGTCTCTGCAGTTGATTGAGCTGTGGGATCGGGGCGCCACCAGTGCAGAGCTTGCTGAGGAATGGCAGTAGGCAGGTGAAGGGCCCTCACACACCGTGAGGAGAAGATCTAGTGTAGTATCTGTGGAGGTTCTCTGCTGTCATTCTGACCTGACCAAGGTTGGAGTGGTGGCTATGAATCTAGAGTGATGGGGGCTTGGAAGGCTAGTACCGGCTGGAACAGAAACCGGGGGGGGGCCCAGAGGCAGTTGGGGATACGGGAGTAATTCCCCCGAGAGCCCATTACCTCCTGATTTGAGTGTTCTACCTTGTCTGGCCATGGGATGGGAAGGGAGAAGGTCCGCGGTGTCTGGCCATGGGTTGGGAAGGGAGAAGGTCCGCGGTGTCTGGCCATGGGCTGGGAAGGGAGAAGGTCCGCGGTGTCTGGCCATGGGTTGGGAAGGGAGAAGGTCCGCGGTGTCTGGCCATGGGCTGGGAAGGGAGAAGGTCCGCGGTGTCTGGCCATGGGCTGGGAAGGGAGAAGGTCCGCTGTGTCTGGCCATGGGCTGGGAAGGGAGAAGGTCCGCGGTGTCTGGCCATGGGCTGGGAAGGGAGAAGGTCCGCGGTGTCTGGCCATGGGTTGGGAAGGGAGAAGGTCCGCGGTGTCTGGCCATGGGCTGGGAAGGGAGAAGGTCCGCGGTGTCTGGCCATGGGTTAGGAAGGGAGAAGGTCCGCGGTGTCTGGCCATGGGCTGGGAAGGGAGAAGGTCCGCGGTGTCTGGCCATGGGCTGGGAAGGGAGAAGGTCCGCAGTGTCTGGCCATGGGCCGGGAAGGGAGAAGGTCCGCGGTGTCTGGCCATGGGCTGGGAAGGGAGAAGGTCCACGGTGTCTGGCCATGGGCTGGGAAGGGAGAAGGTCCGCGGTGTCTGGCCATGGGCTGGGAAGGGAGAAGGTCCGTGGTGTCTGGCCATGGGCTGGGAAGGGAGAAGGTCCGCGGTGTCTGGCCATGGGCCGGGAAGAGAGAAGGTCCGCAGTGTCTGTGCCCCCCGGGAGAGGTCACCCTAGGGGTGCTCTTAGTAACACTCCAGTTGTGAGACCCCACCAGAACACATGATGGTCACAGCCACCAAATTATTTCCTTTTGCACTGCGCCTTTTAGGTTGGGCCTTATGGCTTTTGGATTGAATCTATCGACCACGGAGGCAGAGATTTTACGATAACATTTCTGATTCTTAAGGATTTTCACGCACATATCTTCATACATTTACCTATTAGTGGTAAAGATATATACACTGAATAGCGTATATCCCTCGCGCCTATGGGTGGCCTATTTGGAGAGTGGGGGGAAAAAAATAGGAATAAATAAATATGTGTGATTTTAGCAGCTGCTATAGGATAAGTGATGTGTATAGAGAGGGAAATCCCAGAGTAGCTGGAATTTATATAGCGCTTGCTAGTATTAGCCAGGAAAGGGCAATTGCTTGTCTATAGCCCGGATAATAATAATGGGTAGGGCAAAGTGGCAAATTGGTAAATTAATATACTCAAATAAAAATGTGTAGCTTGTAACTGGGTAATAAGTGTATCACAATATAAATCACAATATAAATCACAATATATAAATTACACCATAAAAATAATAATATCACAATAAAATTACATATGTGCCATAATGTGCAAATTTGTGCCAAATAAGTCCAAGTAAAAAGTTCATAAGTGACTTTGGTGCATAAATGAAAGCTTCAGTGCTAGGTTAGGGAAAGTGCGGGTGCTAGTGCTGGATCCTCCAGTAGTCCAACTGCTGGTACTTGTGGTGTGGGCCTTATGGAATAAAAATGGATTTTTGTAAGATCTTACCGTAAAATCCTTTTCTCTTAAGCTCATTGACAGACGTAGTCCTCCTTGATTAATATCAACTCGGGTTATACTGCCCTCTACAGGAGTAGGACTAGACAGGAAAGAAAACGTTCTGGCCACACCTTAGGGGCAGTCCCAGAGGGTATATCCTCTCACTTCCTGCTACAGCAAATCAGTTATGTCACAAAGCAGTGTTTAGAGAATTTAACCCAAACCAACTCAAAAACAGAGGGGCGGGTACTACGTCTGTCAATGAGCTTAGGAGAAAAGGATTTTACGGTAAGATCTTACAAAAATCAATTTTTCTCTGTCGCTCATTGACAGACGCAGTCCTCCTTGATTAATATCAACTCGGGACGTCCCAAAGCAGTGCCACAAATGAGGGGTGGGATAAAAAATCAAAATCCAATCTAGAAGGCCCAACCGGTGCCAACTAGAAGTCTTAAAGGCTCATCAAATCAAAAGATGAGACTCAACTGAAATTCCAACGGAAAAAAACCCTCGAGGTAGACCACCGGTCTCCTCAAATTGCGGCCTGCAAAACCTTGCGGCCAAATGAGGCATCCGCCGATGCCATCATATCAACTTTATAAAATTTTGTAAAGGTATGCACCGACGACCAGGTAGCCGCCTTGCAAACCTGAACCACTAACGCCTGATGGCGGCAGGCCCAGGAAGTACTGAGTGCTCGAGTGGAGTGCGCCTTAACAGAATAAGCCTGTACCACCGTCTGTCTAATCCATTTGGCAATGGTCGCGGCAGACGCAGGCAACCCCTTTCTGGGGCCATCCGTGACCACAAAAAGTGAATCCGTCTTACGGAACGATTCCGTAGCCTTCAGGTATACCCTGATTGCCCGAACTACATCCAAGGAATGCAACGCATGTTCCCGAGGATGATTGGGCTGAGGACACAAGGAGAGTAGCACAAAATCTTCATTCAGATGAAAATCTGAAACCACCTTAGGAAGAAAGGATGGCTTCGGATGAAGAACCACCTTATCCCTATGAACCACTAGATATGGGGAATGGCATGATAATGCAGCCAGTTCTGACACCCTGCGTGCAGAAGTGATAGCCCCCAAGAAGGCCACCTTCTGGGATAAAGTAAGCAAGGGAATCTCCCTGATATTTTCAAAGGGAGGTTTCTGCAGAACCGACAAAACCAAATTAAGATCCCAGGGCGGTAAGGGCGCGCGCAATGGCGGAGCCAAGTGCCGCACCCCCTGGATGAAATTCCGCACCAAGGAATGAGTAGCCAGAGGCTTCTGAAAGAAGATTGCTAATGCTGAAACCTGACCCTTGATGGTGCTCAAGGATAGTTTCTGCTCAACCCCCTTTTGCAGGAAAGCCAAAATTCGGGTCACCAAATAGGTACGTGGGGGAAATCCCAAAGATTCACACCACGCGATATAAGTCTTCCATGTGCGATAATAGACTTTGCTGGAAGTCGCTTTCCTTGCTTTGATTAGCGTAGGAATAACTGAAGCTGACAACCCTCTGTCCTTCAGTACCTGGGTCTCAATGGCCAGGCCATTAAAACCAGCGACTGTAAAGCATGATGGAAGATCGGTCCTTGAGACCGCAGATCCTCCCTGAGAGGAAGTCTCCAAGGAGCGTCCGCGACCAGCCTGTCCAAGTCGGCGTACCTGGCTTGACGAGGCCAGCCCGGAATTTCCAGGATAACTGGAGTTACCTCCACCTCTATCCTGCGGAGAAATCTCAGCAGCAACTTGAGAGGGGTGAAGACATATGGTGGCTGATACTGCCTTTACAGGCCGTTCAGCGCGTCTGCTGCGTCCGCTAGAGGAACGCGGCCGCGCGTTACCAACCTCCGCGCCTTCCTGTTGAGTCGATGTGCCAACAGATCCACCTCCGGGATGCTCTAATGAAGACACAGATGGTGAAATCCTTGGTGATCGACCTAAGTCATCACCATGATATTGTCTGACTGGATCCGAACCGGGCTGCCCTAGAGCTGCTTGGTCCAGGCAATCCGACAAAGTCTGATCGCTCTCGGTTCCCACACATTTATCAGAAACTTGATTCCTATCAGGAGTGGTGACTTCTCTTGGTTGAGCATTAGAGACAGAAGTCACCGGACCAGAGGCTCCTTGGTCCGCTCGCTCAACCAGATCCGATTCCTGAAGGGAACTGGGAATGATCTTTGGAAAAGGTAAAGAAAATGATCTGCTCAGGGAACGGGAATTACCGCTCCCTGTAGCATCTAAATGTTGGAAGGGAAGAATCGCACCGGTAGCAGTGATCAACACTCGATCTTGTATCCTGATCGTATGATCGCCTGAACCCTTTAGTCCGGGATTCAGGAAAGCTCTGGATCTGAACACCGGTGAAGACGTCCCCCCACCCCTGAGCTGGGTGGGAGCGCACCTTCAGGCTGTGTTAGCCTTATCTTCAGGTTTGGCTGAGTCGGCCTTTTGTTTACCCGACCAGCGCCTTTTGTAACCTCCTGAAGGGACTTTGCCCTTCCCGCTCGCCCCAGCGGAGCGAACGAACCTTTTATGAGCTGAAAAGAAAGGTCCACGCCTGTTACGAGGTCCTTTAGCTTTAGCAGTCTGCAGCAAAAAAGTGCTCATGCCCCTAGTGACATCCTTTATGATCTCATCTAGGATGGCCCCAAATAGGCGATTCCCCTGAAAAGGGAGATTCGCCAGAGCTTTCTTGGAACCTTGATCCGCCGACCAACATTTTAACCACAGCACACGTCTGAAGACTACTGCTGACATCGATGCATGCGCTAACAAGGGAGTGGCATCCAGGGCTGCATCACAGACGAACTGTAGTCCTTGTATAATTTGCTCCATCAAATCAGACACTGCCTTGGGGATACTTCTCCCCTTTAGGTCACTGCGCAACAATTTTGCCCATTCTGTCAATGTTTGTGAAACTAAACCAATGGCAACCACTGGTCTAAAGGTTGACCCTATCAGGGAAAAAACAGTGCGGGATTCTGCTTCCACTTTTCGATCCACCGGATCCTTAAAGGACGGAGCGTCCGCCAACGGGATAACAGTGGCTTTATTCAGTCTGGAAATCGGTGGATCCACCACTGGTGGTACCGTCCATTTCTTAATGAGGGATTCCTCAAACGGATAGCGTCTAGCAATGTGTTTGGAAATAGTAAAGATTCGTTTCGGATGATCCCATTCCTCTTTAATCTTATTACCAAAACATTTGGGTAAGGGAAAAACCTTTGCCGTCTTGGTAGGTTTACTAGTACCAAAAGGAATTTCCATCTCGGTTACCTCTGCCGGTATAACCTCAAGCCTTAAGGTTTCCCGGACCGACACAACTAGTGCGTCCACCAATGCTTCTTCTTGTGCCATGGCGGAGGCAGAACCGTCCTCCTCACTATCTGAGGGAATATTACCCGAGACAGCAGCCCCTGCAGAGGGACCTGCAGCTGCAATGACCATCTCAGAATCTGAATCTGAAGTATCAGATGAAATAGGAGTAGGCGGGGGTCGCTTCCTTGACCTCCGTCCCTGACAGGCGATCTCCACCCGGGATACAAAAAAAACCCAAAACTGCTGTAAATGCATCCATACTCTGTGAGGCACTGGAGGGTCCTGCGGCCACCTCGAGGGGATCAGGTGGGGATACATGTGCGGCAGGGTCCATGATATACAAGACACTTGCCAGAAAAAATTAATTGTAATCAAAAAATAAATAAAACTTTTTTTTTTTTTTTCTTCTTCTCCCCCAGCGCAGCAGTGCCCCTCAGTGTTACCTGCTTTTGGACCCCTACAGAGAGAGAGAGAGACCCTAAGGCTCACCACCTGATGCTCAGAAGTTTCTATACAACCTGCTTCCAGCACTGTCTGTTGCAGACAACGAGTCTTAGGCTTGCTTTCCCGGATAAAGGAGGCGGCTCCGCCCCTTTACACGCCTTCCGGCGCCTCCCAATTGCTCCTCGAGGTGTTAGGTCACCTCAAACATGGCCGCCCCCATGCTAGAGACACGAGGCTACGCCAAAATGGCGGCCCCATGCGATTTGCAGGAAAATGGCGGCGGCCTGTGGAGGATAGCGGCGGTTTGCAAGGTAGCAGCGGCCTGCGGGAGGTGTGTGCTCGGCCTGTGCGGCCTGCGGGAGGCCTGTGCGGCCTGTGGGAGGTAATCCTCGGCCTGTGAGGCCTGCGGGATTCTGTGCAGCCTGCGGAGGTGACTGGCTTTATGGAAGGATGGCGACCTGCGGATGCGGTAATCCAGGCATAGGCATCGGCCTGTATACACATATGTCAGGTAAGATACCTCTATACCTTAATAGAAATGCCTTTTAGCAGTCTGCCACTGACTTTAGTATCTCCCTTATAGTGTCATATAGTGACTATAGATAGTCAGCTCCCAAACCAAGCTTTTTTAAGAGGGGGATTAATGACACCTGTTAGGATCACGTCCATCCATCCTAGAGAGGGGCCCGCGTCCACCAACAAACCCGACAGGGGGAGAGGGGGAACATTTTACTCACCATACCGGAACCAGGCGGGCGCCAACTCCTGACAGAACCCCTCTCCACCGGAGTGGGGGGGCTGTCGACCAATGTGGACGCCGTGACTCCGTTGGTCATTGGCGTCCAGGCGAGACGTTTAACTCGCAGGGTCAGTCCCCGTCTAGTGGGACTATGTCGCGGCCGACCCAGCGCGGAGCTATGGCCTGCACGCGCTCGTAGGCTGAACTGGGGTGACCACTGGATCTCAACATCCAGCCCGTCGCCCAGTTTCAGCGTACTTGCTTGAAGATCTCACAGGAACACTGGAGAAAAAAAGCTGCCTAAAAAAGTATTTCTAAAAAATCTTGCCAGGACCAGAGATCCCAGCAAGGTATCTAGGTCCTTACTCCTAACTAGACAGAAAAAAACTGATTTGCTGTGGCAGAGAGGGAGAGGATATACCCTCTGGGACTGCCCCTAAGGTGTGGCCAGAACGTTTTCTTTCCTGTCTAGTCCTACTCCTGTAGAGGGCAGTATAACCCGAGTTGATATTAATCAAGGAGGACTACGTCTGTCAATGAGCGTCAGAGAAAGGGGGTACGCACTCACCAGAAGTAGTGGGTCTTAGTTACCGTACGGTAAGAAGACCTAAAGAGCTTTGTGGCCTCCTGGGCCAGGAAGCTAACTGCTGGGCTTTGTAGTCCCCTACGGTCCGGGGTCCCTCTCCTGGATAATCTAGATCCTCAGGGTCCGGTTGGGGTAAAGAATAAAATGCTCCAGATAGTGCAGTACCGTTAAAAATATCCTTTAATGTGTATAGTACAGTACAAAATGTTTAAAAGTTTACATTTTCGTCCGTTAAAAGCGGTGCCTGTGAGTGGAGAGCGGTAACTACCGGCTTGCGCTGCACGTCCTGGGAGCCTGGTGGAACGCAAGCCGGTACTGCACTATCTAGAGAATTTTCTTTAGGCGTCGTCCCCTCCTGCTCCTTGTAATGACAGCCGAGCGCCTTCTCAGCCACATCGGTTGTCATTACAAGACAGCCAACCATCAGCTATGGACAGCAGTACCGGGGTGATGCCTGTAGCTGCAGGCATCACTTTGGTAAAAGCACTTTCCGAAATATCTGCAATATCGGTAACCTCCAGGGCCGATTCCGATACATCAGGGAAAGTGCATTTCGGCCCTCAATATATCGGCAATATCGGTAACCTCCGGGGCCAATTTGGATACATCGGGGAAAGTGCATATCGGCCCTCAATATATCAGCAATATCGGTAACCTCCGGGGCCGATTCCGATACATTAGGGAAAGTGCATATCGGCCCTCAATATATCGGCAATATCAGTAACCTCCGGGGCCAATTCTGATACATCGGGGAAAGTGCATATCGGCCCTCAATATAAATCGGCAATATCGGTAACCTCCGGGGCCGATTTGGATACATCGGGGAAAGTGCATATCGGCCCTCAATATATAGGCAATATCGGTAACCTCCGGGGCCAATTCCGATACATCGGGGAAAGTGCATATCGGCCCTCAATATATCGGCAATATCGGTAACCTCCGGGGCCGATTCGGATACATCGGGGAAAGTGCATATCGGCCCTCAATATATCGGCAATATCGGTAACCTCCGGGGCCTATTGCCATATATCGGGGAAAGTGCATATGGGCCCCGGATATATTGGCATTGCCCAAAATCAGTACATCCCTACTTGGCACCCCAGATGTTTTGGGACTACATATCCCAAGATGCTCAACTACACTACAGAGTGCATGAACATCATTGGAAGTGTAGTTCCAAAACATCTGGAGTGCCAAGGTTCACCATCTCTGGTCTATGCTGTTTCCTCACATGGATCTATAGAGCAGCCAGTTGGGGAATGCCCCTTTGTAACTGATCCTATACACAATCATTTCTTTCTTGATTATTCTCGCTCTTGATGTCTGTAAACGCACATGTCTCTACTTAAACTGTCTTTATTTGTCTCTTAAAATAATGCTTTGAATAAAATACTTGTTTGTATTCAAATTTGTCTAGGTTGCCTCTAAAATCCCACATAATGAGGTATAAAGTATTCTTTGAAGAGTTTGGCGAGGAACAATGGCTTTTCCAGCACCTCGCCATATGGCAAAAGTCGTAACTAAATGGCTTGGGGAACAAAATATGGACATTTTGGGTCCATGGCCAGGAAACTCCCCAGACCTTCACCCCATGTTGAAGGATAATTGTTTGATCCCCTGTATATTGTGTAAGTTTGCCCACCTACAAAGAAATGGCGGGTTTATAATTTTTATCATAGATGTATTTTATATGATAGAGACAGAATATCAACCAAAAATCCAGAAAAAACACATACAGTGGGGATCAAAAGTTTGGGCACCCCAGGTAAAAATTTGTATTAATGTGCATAAAGAAGCCAAGGAAAGGTGGAAAAAATCTCCAAAAGGCATCAAATTACAGATTAGACATTCTTATAATATGTCAACAAAAGTTAGATTTTATTTCCATCATTTACACTTTCAAAATTACAGAAAACCAAAAAATGGCATCTGCAAAAGTTTGGGCACCCTGCAGAATTTATAGAATGCACTGCCCCCTTTGCAAGGCTGAGACCTGCCAGTGTCATGGATTGTTCTCAATCATCATCTGGGAAGACCAGGTGATGTCAATCTCAAAGGTTTTAAATGCCCAGACTCATCTGACCTTGCCCCAACAATCAGCACCATGGGATCTTCTAAGCAGTTGTCTAGAAAGCTGAAACTGAAAATAGTTGACGCTCACAAAGCTGGAGAAGGCTATAAGAAGATAGCAAAGCGTTTTCAGATGTCAATATCCTCTGTTCGGAATGTAATTAAGAAATGGCAGTCATCAGGAACAGTGGAAGTTAAAGCAAGATCTGGAAGACCAAGAAAAATATCAGACAGAACGGCTCGCAGGATTGTGAGAAAAACAATTCAAAACCCAGGTTTGACCGCAGGATCCCTCCAGAAAGATCTGGCAGACACTGGAGTTGTGGTACACTATTCCACTATAAAGAGATACTTGTACAAATATGGTCTTCATGGAAGAGTCATCAGAAGAAAACCTCTTCTACGTCCTCACCACAAAAATCAGTGTTTGAACTTTGCAAATGAACATATAGACAAGTCTGATGCATTTTGGAAACAAGTTCTGGGGACCGATGAGGTTAAAATTTAACTTTCTGGCCGGAATGAGCAAAGGTACGTTTGGAGAAGAAGGGGCACAGAATTTAATGAAAAGAACCTCTGTCCAACTGTTAAGCGTGGGGGGTGGATCAATCATGGTTTGGGGTTGTATTGCAGCCAGTGGCACGGGGAACATCTCACGAGAAGAAGTAAAAATGGATTAAATAAAATTTCAGCAAATTTTGGATGGTAACTTGATGCCATCTGTGAAAAAGCTGAAGTTAAAGAGAGGATGGCTTCTACAAATGGATAATGATCCTAAACACACCTCGAAATCCACGGGGGGGTTACATCAAGAGGCGTAAACTGAAGGTTTTGCCATGGCCTTCACAATCTCCTGAACTCAACATAATTGAAAATCTATGGATAGACCTTAAAAGAGCAGTGCGTGACAGACAGCCCAGAAATCTCAAAGAACTGGAAGACTTTTGTAAGGAAGAATGGGCAAAGATACCACAAACAAGAATTGAAAGACTCTTGGCTGGCTACAAAAAGTGTTTACAAGCTGTGATACTTGCCAAAGGGGGCAGTACAAGATATTAACTCTGCAGGGTGCCCAAACTTTTGCAGACACCATTTTTTTGTTTTCTGTAATTTTGAAAGTGTCAATGATGGAAATAAAATCTAACTTTTGTTGACATATTATAAGAATGTCTAATCTGTAATTTGATGCCTTTTGGAGATTTTTCCATCTTTCCTTGGCTTCTTTATGCACATTAATACAAATTTTTACCTGGGGTGCCCAAACTTTCGATCCCCGCTGTAATACAAATGTTATAAATGGAGTTGCAGTTCAGTGAGTAAAATAAGTATTTGATCCCCTTAGTAGTTGGTGGAGAAACCCTTGTTGGAAGCACAGAGGTCAGACGTTTCTTGTAGTCGGTGACCAGGTTTGCACACATCTCAGGAGGGATTTTGGTCCACTCTTCTTTACAGATCTTCTCTAAATCCTGAAAGTTTCTCGAAGTTTCAGCTCCCTCCATACATTTTCTATAGGATGAAGGTGTGGAGACTGGCTAGGCCACTCCATGACCCTAATGTGCTTCTTCTTGAGCCACTGCTTTGTTGCCTTTGTGGTATGTTTTGGGTCATTGTCATGCTGGAAGACCCATCCATGACCCATCTTCAGTGTTCTGGCCCCAGCCCTGTCCTGTATGGGGCTCCATGTGAGACCAGCCCTGTCCTATATGGGGCTCCATGTGAGACCAGCCTTGTCCTATATGGGGCCCCATGTGAGACCAGCCCTGTCCTATATGGGGCCCCATGTGAGACCAGCCCTGTCATGTATGGGGCCCCATGTGAGACCAGCCCTGTCCTATATGGGGCCCAATGTGAGACCAGCCCTGTCATGTATGGGGCCCCATGTGAGACCAGCCCTGTCCCGAATGGGGCCCCATGTGAGACCAGCCCTGTCCTATATGGGGTCCCATGTGAGACCAGCCCTGTCATGTATGGGGCCCCATGTGAGACCAGCCCTGTCCCGAATGGGGCCCCATGTGAGACCAGCCCTGTCCTGTATGGGACCCCATGTGAGACCAGCCCTGTCCTGTATGGGGCCCCATGTGAGACCAGCCCTGTCCTATATGGGGCCCAATGTGAGACCAGCCCTGTCATGTATGGGGCCCCATGTGAGACCAGCCCTGTCCTATATGGGGCCCAATGTGAGACCAGCCCTGTCATGTATGGGGCCCCATGTGAGACCAGCCCTGTCCCGAATGGGGCCCCATGTGAGACCAGCCCTGTCCTATATGGGGCCCCATGTGAGACCAGCCCTGTCATGTATGGGGCCCCATGTGAGACCAGCCCTGTCCCGAATGGGGCCCCATGTGAGACCAGCCCTGTCCTGTATGGGACCCCATGTGAGACCAGCCCTGTCCTGTATGGGGCCCCATGTGAGACCAGCCCTGTCCTATATGGGGCCCAATGTGAGACCAGCCCTGTCATGTATGGGGCCCCATGTGAGACCAGCCCTGTCCCGAATGGGGCCCCATGTGAGACCAGCCCTGTCCTATATGGGGCTCCATGTGAGACCAGCCCTGTCATGTATGGGGCCCCATGTGAGACCAGCCCTGTCCTGTATGGGGCCCCATGTGAGACCAGCCCTGTCCTATATGTGGCCCAATGTGAGACCAGCCCTGTCATGTATGGGGCCCCATGTGAGACCAGCCCTGTCCCGAATGGGGCCCCATGTGAGACCAGCCCTGTCCTATATGGGGCCCAATGTGAGACCAGCCCTGTCCCGAATGGGGCCCCATGTGAGACCAACCCTGTCCTATATGGGGCTCCATGTGAGACCAGCCCTGTCCTGTATGGGGCCCCATGTGAGACCAGCCCTGTCCTGTATGGGGCCCCATGTGAGACCAGCCCTGTCCTGTATGGGACCCCATGTGAGACCAGCCCTGTCCTATATGGGGCTCCATGTGAGACCAGCCCTGTCCTGTATGGGGCCCCATGTGAGACCAGCCCTGTCCTATATGGGGCCCAATGTGAGACCAGCCCTGTCATGTATGGGGCCCCATGTGAGACCAGCCCTGTCCCGAATGGGGCCCCATGTGAGACCAGCCCTGTCCTATATGGGGCTCCATGTGAGACCAGCCCTGTCATGTATGGGGCCCCATGTGAGACCAGCCCTGTCCTGTATGGGGCCCCATGTGAGACCAGCCCTGTCCTATATGGGGCCCAATGTGAGACCAGCCCTGTCATGTATGGGGCCCCATGTGAGACCAGCCCTGTCCCGAATGGGGCCCCATGTGAGACCAGCCCTGTCCTATATGGGGCCCCATGTGAGACCAGCCCTGTCATGTATGGGGCCCCATGTGAGACCAGCCCTGTCCTGTATGGGGCCCCATGTGAGACCAGCCCTGTCCTATATGGGGCCCAATGTAAAACCAGCCCTGTCATGTATGGGGCCCCATGTGAGACCAGCCCTGTCCCGAATGGGGCCCCATGTGAGACCAACCCTGTCCTATATGGGGCTCCATGTGAGACCAGCCCTGTCCTGTATGGGGCCCCATGTGAGACCAGCCCTGTCCTGTATGGGACCCCATGTGAGACCAGCCCTGTCCTATATGGGGCCCCATGTAAGACCAGCCCTGTCCTGGGACGGGCTCCATATGAGACCAGCCCTGTCCTGTATGGGCCCCGTATGAGACCATCCCTGTCCTGTATGGGCCCCATATGAGACCAGCCCTGTCCTGTATGGGGCTCCATGTGAGACCAGCCCTGTCCTGTATGGGGCCCCATGTGAGACCAGCCCTGTCCAATATGGGGCCCCATGTGAGACAAGCCCTGTCATGTATGGGGCCCCATGTGAGACCAGCCCTGTCCAATATGGGGCCCCATGTGAGACCAGCCCTGTCCTGTATGGGGCCCCATGTGAGACCAGCCCTGTCCTGTATTGGGCCCCATGTGAGACCAGCCCTGTCCTGTATGGGCCCCATGTGAGACCAGCCCTGTCCTATATGGGCCCCATGTGAGACCAGCCCTGTCCTGTATTGGGCCCCATGTGAGACCAGCCCTGTCCTGTATGGTGCTCCATGTGAGACCAGCCCTGTCCTGTATGGGGCCCCATGTGAGACCAGCCCTGTCCTGTATGGGGCCCCATATGAGACAAGCCCTGTCCTGTATGGGGCCCCATGCGAGACCAGCCCTGTCCTGTATGGGGCCCCATGCGAGACCAGCCCTGTCCTGTATGGGGCCCTGTATGAGACCAGCCCTGTCATGTATGGGGGCCCATGTGAGACCAGCCCTGTCATGTATGGGGCCCCGTATGAGACCAGCCTTGTCCTGTATGGGGCCCAGTATGAGACCAGCCCTGTCCTGTATGGGGCCCAGTATGAGACCAGCCCTGTCCTGTATGGGGCCCCGTATGAGACCAGCCTTGTCCTGTATGGGGCCCAGTATGAGACCAGCCCTGTCCTGTATGGGGCCCAGTATGAGACCAGCCCTGTCCTGTATGGGGCCCAGTATGAGACCAGCCCTGTCCTGTATGGGGCCCAGTATGAGACCAGCCTTGTCCTGTATGGGGCCCCATGTGAGACCAGCCCTGTCCTGTATGGGGCCCAGTATGAGACCAGCCTTGTCCTGTATGGGGCCCAGTATGAGACCAGCCTTGTCCTGTATGGGGCCCAGTATGAGACCAGTCCTGTCCTGTATGGGGCCCAGTATGAGACCAGCCTTGTCCTGTATGGGGCCCAGTATGAGACCAGCCCTGTCATGTATGGGGGCCTATGTGAGACCAGCCTTGTCCTGTATGGGGCCCCATGTGAGACCAGCCTTGTCCTGTATGGGGCCCCATGTGAGACCAGCCTTGTCCTGTATGGGGCCCCATGTGAGACCAGCCTTGTCCTGTATGGGGCCCCATGTGAGACCAGCCCTGTCCTGTATGGGGCCCCATGTGAGACCAGCCTTGTCCTGTATGGGGCCCCATGTGAGACCAGCCCTGTCATGTATGGGGCCCCATGTGAGACCAGCCCTGCCATGTATGGGGCCCAGTATGAGACCAGCCCTGTCATGTATGGGGGCCTATGTGAGACCAGCCTTGTCCTGTATGGGGCCCCATGTGAGACCAGCCCTGTCCTGTATGGGGCCCCATGTGAGACCAGCCCTGCCATGTATGGGGCCCAGTATGAGACCAGCCCTGTCATGTATGGGGGCCTATGTGAGACCAGCCTTGTCCTGTATGGGGCCCCATGTGAGACCAGCCCTGTCATGTATGGGGGCCCATGTGAGACCAGCCCTGTCCTGTATAGGGCCCCATGTGAGACCAGCCTTGTCCTGTATGGGGCCCCATGTGAGACCAGCCCTGTCATGTATGGGGCCCAGTATGAGACCAGCCCTGTCATGTATGGGGCCCAGTATGAGACCAGTCCTGTCCTGTATGGGCCCAGTATGAGACCAGCCTTGTCCTGTATGGGGCCCAGTATGAGACCAGTCCTGTCCTGTATGGGCCCAGTATGAGACCAGTCCTGTCCTGTATGGGGCCCAGTATGAGACCAGTGCGGTGTGGTTGATGGTGAAATGGATGAGAGGAAAAGTGACGCTCTGAGAAGAAAAGAGGAACTTCGCTGACACCCACATCCTCCCCTCCCCCCCTTCCTACACCTTCATTGTGGTTTTTGTTTCTGAGTGATTTCAGGAAACTCATCTCTTATGTTTGTCCTAATTTGGAGTTCTCATCCTCCTGACAGACAGACTCCTGTGCACAATCCCCGGGTCCTGGGCCTTCTACAAACTTATTCTGGCCTAATAAATAGTGGATTTTCCTGGCGGTGTTCACAAATGTCTGACACAGATCAGCCCTTTCAAGAAAACAACAAGAAGGGCGCACCGACTTGTGCATTACCACTAAAAAGTTTACTAAAATCAAAGGTGGGTAGCGTAGAATTTACTCTACATATATACATATATATATATATACAAGCATGTAGGAAATGGGGACCGCTCGCCTCCAGGACACTTCTCTACTGCTGGATAGCGTGATGACGTTCTCAAAACCCCCTGTGGCTTACGCGTTTCGAGGGAGGACCCTCTTCCTCCAGAGCCAAAATCGCCACTGACCCACCATACACTCCTAGAAATGTAAATAGTGTGCATCGCCCCCCACACCACCCCGCCCCAACCCTGAGAGCGGCAAAAGGTCAGGGACACCAAACTGGGGTGCGTGTCCCAATGGTCAGGCAACAGAAGATGTTCATAATATGGCAAACAACCGAGGATAGCATTGATGGTAATGGCCCAAAAAGTATATAAAGTGATAGAGGAGAAAGAAATATATCTATACATAAATAATCAATAATTAATACATAGATCAGGGGTGGGGAACCTTTTTTCTGCCAAGGGCCATTTGGGTATTTATAAAATCATTCGGGGGGCCGTACAAAATTATCAACTTAATGTGACTGTTATATTTGGTCAAACATTTAATTAACTCACCCCTAATATGATGGCTGCCACTGCTTCTCTTTGGTGAGGTGTGTGATGTTAGCTGGTATTGATGATGTTGCTACTCGCAACTGGTTTTCCAGGTTTGCGTCGGTCAGTCTGGAGCGCAGTCGTGTTTTTGTGGTGGTAAGTTTTGAAAAGAACTGCTGGTGGGTACTGCTGGCTGGTACAGCTGGTTGGTACAGCTGGCTGGTACAGCCGGTGGGTACAGCTGGCTGGTACAGCCGGTGGGTACAGCTGGCTGGTACTGCTGGTGGGTACAGCTGGCTCAGGCTGGTACTGCTGGCTTGTACTGTGTTGTAGGTACTGCTGGCTGGTACTGCTGGCTCTGGCTGGTACTGCTGTGGGTATTGCTGGCTCTGGCTGGTACTGCTGGCTCTAGCTGGTACTGCTGTGGGTACTGCTGGCTCTGGCTGGTACTGCTGTGGGTACTGCTGGCTCTGGCTGGTACTGCTGTGGGTACTGCTGGCTCTGGCTGGTACTGCTGTGGGTATTGCTGGCTCTGGCTGGTACTGCTGGCTTGTACTGTGCTGTGGGTACTGCTGGCTGGTACCGCTGGCTCTGGCTGGTACTGCTGTGGGTATTGCTGGCTCTGGGTGGTACTGCTGTGGGTATTGCTGGCTCTGGGTGGTACTGCTGTGGGTACTGCTGGCTCTGGGTGGTACTGCTGTGGGTACTGCTGGTTCTGGCTGCTACTGCTGTGAGTACTGCTGGAGGGAAATGCTGGCTAGGAAAAGTGTAGCAGCGCCACGCTGGAGGAAGAGGCAATGTATTGGTCACAGGTGGAGTGCATTTGATATCACTCTGCCTCAGACTGTCATAACGGCGCAGGAACTATACCGGAAGCATCAGCTCCGTTCTGACAGATCAGCTGAGGGACACAGACTTAGCTGCACGGGGGGCCGGACCAAATGACTTTGCAGGCTGCATACGGCCCCCGAACCGTAGGTTCCCCACCCCTGACATAGATGATCACAGATGAAGCAAAAAGTATCATTAGGAAACAATAATCAATGGAGGTTAATAACATAGTTGCCAACATTTGAAAAAAAATCCCAGGGACAGCTATCAATTACTTACCACACCCACTTGCCTGAAGCTCCGCCCACTCCTCATAATTAATCGCCGCCTACTTATTATAGAGTCTACTCAATAAAGAGAGATTAACAGGAAATTAAAAGGGGAATTTTAAACTTAAGGTCACAGTAGCAGAGTTGGAATAATTCTCCCATTCAGCTGCACTACTTCTACGTAACATTTACAGGTGCTTCCAGGGACAATATAAATTACCCGGGACACGCCCCTATTTCCCAGGACTGTCCCAGCAAAAACGGGACAGTGTGCAAGTATGTAACAGATCCGTACATGATGACATGGATACATTGATTGGTGACAGACAATTCTGATAAAAAACGATATTTAACCATTTACCGACCGCCCGCCGTCATTTTACTTCGGTCTTTTGACGCTAAATAGCGGGGTTATGGCAGCAGACAGCAGACAGCAGACAGCAAAACATAAATATAGGCGCACACGTCATACCATAAGCTCGAGTCCATATAGATTGGCAGTCACTAGATAGGGGTACAGATGGGGGAAACAGTCCACTGGTAAGGACAGCCTTCAGGGAACCGAAGCCGAAAGTTCCACAAACTGCAGACAAAAAAACAAAATAGAGGCGCCTCTAAGTGTAGACTGTAAGCAGAAATTTATTACACATGAACAAATACACTCACGTCTTCCCCCGGCAGTACACACGCTCGGAAACGCGTCGCACTTCCGTGACGCCATCAACTACCGACGCTGTACCAAGCCTCATTCCCACTGACGTGCGGCGATCCTCTTCCTCTTCAGTGTCAGCAGAGCTCGGCTTCGCTACATTGTTGGTGTACATCCGAGAGGTCTACACGCCAGCGGAACAGCTTCACAGACCGGGGATAAAGTCAAGCTACCCACTCATCTCGACTACCGGAATGGTTTCATTGCATACATATGCATACAGATGTGAGTGTATTTGTTCATGTGTAATAAATTTCTGCTTACAGTCTACACTTAGAAGCAGATAGCAGACAGCAGACAGCAGATAGCAGAGAGCAGAGAGCAGAGAGCAGGCAGCAGACAGCAGACAGCAGATAGCAGAGAGCAGATAGCAGAGAGCAGAGAGCAGAGAGCAGGCAGCAGATAGCAGAGAGCAGAGAGCAGATAGCAGAGAGCAGGCAGCAGATAGCAGGCAGCAGACAGCAGACAGCAGATAGCAGACAGCAGACAGCAGATAGCAGATAGCAGGCAGCAGACAGTAGATAGCAGACAGCAGACAGCAGATAGCAGATAGCAGACAGCAGACAGCAGATAGCAGATAGCAGGCAGCAGACAGTAGATAGCAGACAGCAGACAGCAGATAGCAGATAGCAGACAGCAGACAGCAGACAGCAGATAGCATAGCAGATAGCAGACAGCAGATAGCATAGCAGATAGCAGACAGCAGATAGAAGACAGCAGACAGCAGATAGCAGAGAGCAGACAGCAGACAGTAGACAGCAGATAGCAGACAGCAGAGAGCAGAGAGCAGATAGAAGACAGCAGGCAGCAGATAGCAGGCAGCAGGCAGCAGACAGCAGGCAGCAGACAGCAGATAGCAGGCAGCAGACAGCAGATAGCAGACAGCAGACAGCAGACAGCAGACAGCAGGCAGCAGACAGCAGACAGCAGGCAGCAGACAGCAGACAGCAGGCAGCAGACAGCAGACAGCAGACAGCAGACAGCAGGCAGCAGGCAGCAGACAGCAGACAGCAGACAGCAGGCAGCAGGCAGCAGACAGCAGACAGCAGGCAGCAGACAGCCGCCATAACCCGGGTATTTTTGAAAACGGCGGGCAATCAGCTTTCAGGTAAGGGTGGTCCCAGTGGCAGATTCCCTGCGGGATCACCCTTGCGGTGTGGCGGAAGAGGTGCCCCCGCTCCTGCCGCGTTTCAGTCGTTTTCCTGGCAGTGGGGAAAACATTCTGGTCCCGGATCCTCTTAGTCTCGGTTCACATTTGTGCGATGCGGGAGTGCTGCAAATATACAGCGTGTTCCCGCATCGCATCTGCACCTCTGGCAGTTCACCATATGCGATACGCAGGGGGTGTCAATTAAATGTTAACGACACCCCCAGTTGCGATCGCATATCGAAGTGCGATCTGCAAGTTCACACAGAATCGGATCGCACTAGTGTGAACCACCATGCGATCCGATTCTGCTGCGAATAAAAAAATGCCTCCTGTACGAGTTTGGTGCGGATGCGGTGCGAATTCAGCTATACAAAGTGTATGGCTGAAATTTGCACCGCACAGACAGGAGAAGTGCGCTACAAATTACATGCGATCTCCGCGATCGCACTAATGTGAACCGGCACTTAGATAGGAAGTCGAGTGAGGGCAAGATGGCCCCCACTCCACTCTATGGTCTTGGAGGACCGGAGCGTCGTCAAACATCGTTACCTAGCAACCGGTTTAACCACTTGCCGACCATATACTTTAAATATACGTTGGAAGAGTGGCTCTCCCAGGCAGAGTCACGTATCGGTACGTCGCCTGGGAAGAGCTAGGGGGCGAGCGCACGCCGCCGCTCGTCAGCGGGGAATCTGGCGCGTGTGTCAGGAGACTCTGATGGCCGCCTGACACCGGCGATCGTTCCCAGCTGAGAGAGAAGGACGGACGGCTGATGTAAACACAGCTGACCGTTCTTCTCCCTGCAATGATCATAGAGACCATGCAATCCTTCCATATAGGATCACAGGTCTCTATGATCATTTCACAAGCCACGCCCCCCCACAGTTAGAATCACTCCCCTAGGCTCACATTTAACCCATTGATCACCAAAAGTGTTAACCCCTTCCCTGCCAGTGTCATTAGTACAGTGACAGTGCATATTTATAGCACTGATTACTGCAGTAATGTCACTGGTACCCCCAAAAGTGGCAAAAATGTCAGTCAAGGGTCTGATCTGTCCGCCGCAATGTCGCAGTCCCGCAAAAAAAAAAATTGCAGATCGCCGCCATTACTCGTAAAAAAAAAAAAAACCTTTCCCGTAGTTAGTAAACGCTTTTTTTTTGCGCAAACCAATCAAAATACGCTTATTGGCATTTTTTTACCAAAAATATGTAGCAGAAAATTGGCCCAAAATGTTAAAAAAAATTATTTTTAATTTTTTTTTGAGAATGTTAATTATCAGAATGTGAAAAATATTTGTTTATGTTTTTTTCAGAATTGTCGCTCTTTTTTGTTTTTTAGCGCAAAAAATAAAAAAATCGCACAGGTGATGAAATACCACCAATAGAAAGCTCTGTTTGTGGGGGAAAAAATGACGTAAATCTAATTTGGGTGCAGCGTCGCACGACCGCGCAATTGTCCGTTAAAGTAACGCAGTGCTGAATCGCAAAATATGGCCTGGTCAGGAAGGGGGTAAAATCTTCCGGTCTTAAAGCGGTTAAAAATACGCTCATTGAGAATTTTTTTGTCAAAGACATGGAGATAAATACATTTTGGCCTAAATATGACAAAAATTCAATATATTGGATATTTTTTTACTGTCAAAGTATAAAATGTCAATTAAAAAGTCTGTCCTCAGTGGTGTCATGTCTGTCCTCAGTGGTGTCAGTTTGTCCTCAGAGGTGTCAGTCTGTCCTCAGTGGTGTCAGTCTGTCCTCAGAGGTGTCATGTCTGTCCTCAGTGGTGTCAGTCTGTCCTCAGAGGTGTCATGTCTGTCCTCAGTGGTGTCATGTCTGTCCTCAGTGGTGTCAGTCTGTCCTCAGAGGTGTCAGTCTGTCCTCAGTGGTGTCAGTCTGTCCTCAGAGGTGTCATGTCTGTCCTCAGTGGTGTCAGTCTGTCCTCAGAGGTGTCAGTCTGTCCTCAGTGGTGTCAGTCTGTCCTCAGAGGTGTCATGTCTGTCCTCAGTGGTGTCAGTCTGTCCTCAGTGGTGTCAGTCTGTCCTCAGAGGTGTCAGTCTGTCCTCAGTGGTGTCAGTCTGTCCTCAGTGGTGTCAGTCTGTCCTCAGAGGTGTCAGTCTGTCCTCAGAGGTGTCAGTCTGTCCTCAGTGGTGTCAGTCTGTCCTCAGAGGTGTCAGTCTGTCCTCAGTGGTGTCAGTCTGTCCTCAGTGGTGTCATGTCTGTCCTCAGTGGTGTCATGTCTGTCCTCAGTGGTGTCATGTCTGTCCTCAGTGGTGTCAGTCTGTCCTCAGAGGTGTCAGTCTGTCCTCAGAGGTGTCAGTCTGTCCTCAGTGGTGTCATGTCTGTCCTCAGAGGTGTCAGTCTGTCCTCAGTGGTGTCATGTCTGTCCTCAGTGGTGTCATGTCTGTCCTCAGTGGTGTCAGTCTGTCCTCAGAGGTGTCAGTCTGTCCTCAGAGGTGTCAGTCTGTCCTCAGTGGTGTCATGTCTGTCCTCAGTGGTGTCATGTCTGTCCTCAGAGGTGTCAGTCTGTCCTCAGTGGTGTCAGTCTGTCCTCAGTGGTGTCATGTCTGTCCTCAGAGGTGTCAGTCTGTCCTCAGTGGTGTCATGTCTGTCCTCAGTGGTGTCATGTCTGTCCTCAGAGGTGTCAGTCTGTCCTCAGTGGTGTCAGTCTGTCCTCAGTGGTGTCATGTCTGTCCTCAGAGGTGTCATGTCTGTCCTCAGTGGTGTCAGTCTGTCCTCAGTGGTGTCATGTCTGTCCTCGGTGGTGTCAGTCTGTCCTCGGTGGTGTCATGTCTGTCCTCGGTGGTGTCAGTCTGTCCTCGGTGGTGTCCTGGTTGTCCTCAGAGGTGTCATGTCTGTCCTCAGAGGTGTCAGTCTGTCCTCAGAGGTGTCAGTCTGTCCTCGGTGGTGTCATGTCTGTCCTCGGTGGTGTCAGTCTGTCCTCAGTGGTGTCCTGGTTGTCCTCAGTGGTGTCCTGGTTGTCCTCGGTGGTGTCAGTCTGTCCTCGGTGGTGTCCTCAGTGGTGTCATGTCTGTCCTCAGAGGTGTCATGTCTGTCCTCAGAGGTGTCATGTCTGTCCTCTGTGGTGTCAGTCTGTCCTCGGTGGTGTCCTGGTTGTCCTCAGTGGTGTCAGTCTGTCCTCAGTGGTGTCATGTCTGTCCTCAGTGGTGTCATGTCTGTCCTCGGTGGTGTCATGTCTGTCCTCAGTGGTGTCAGTCTGTCCTCAGTGGTGTCAGTTTGTCCTCAGAGGTGTCATGTCTGTCCTCGGTGGTGTCCTGGTTGTCCTCAGTGGTGTCCTGGTTGTCCTCGGTGGTGTCAGTCTGTCCTCGGTGGTGTCCTCAGTGGTGTCATGTCTGTCCTCAGAGGTGTCAGTCTGTCCTCAGAGGTGTCAGTCTGTCCTCAGTGGTGTCCTGGTTGTCCTCAGTGGTGTCCTGGTTGTCCTCGGTGGTGTCCTGGTTGTCCTCGGTGGTGTCAGTCTGTCCTCGGTGGTGTCCTCAGTGGTGTCATGTCTGTCCTCAGAGGTGTCAGTCTGTCCTCAGAGGTGTCAGTCTGTCCTCAGTGGTGTCCTGGTTGTCCTCAGTGGTGTCCTGGTTGTCCTCGGTGGTGTCAGTCTGTCCTCGGTGGTGTCCTCAGTGGTGTCATGTCTGTCCTCAGAGGTGTCAGTCTGTCCTCAGAGGTGTCAGTCTGTCCTCAGAGGTGTCATGTCTGTCCTCGGTGGTGTCAGTCTGTCCTCAGTGGTGTCCTGGTTGTCCTCAGTGGTGTCCTGGTTGTCCTCGGTGGTGTCAGTCTGTCCTCGGTGGTGTCCTCAGTGGTGTCATGTCTGTCCTCAGAGGTGTCAGTCTGTCCTCAGAGGTGTCATGTCTGTCCTCGGTGGTGTCAGTCTGTCCTCAGTGGTGTCCTGGTTGTCCTCAGTGGTGTCCTGGTTGTCCTCGGTGGTGTCAGTCTGTCCTCGGTGGTGTCCTCAGTGGTGTCATGTCTGTCCTCAGAGGTGTCATGTCTGTCCTCGGTGGTGTCCTGGTTGTCCTCAGTGGTGTCAGTCTGTCCTCAGTGGTGTCATGTCTGTCCTCAGTGGTGTCAGTCTGTCCTCAGTGGTGTCAGGTTTGTCCTCAGTGGTGTCAGTCTGTCCTCAGTGGTGTCATGTCTGTCCTCAGTGGTGTCATGTCTGTCCTCAGTGGTGTCATGTCTGTCCTTGGTGGTGTCATGTCTGTCCTCAGTGGTGTCAGTCTGTCCTCAGTGGTGTCAGTTTGTCCTCAGAGGTGTCATGTCTGTCCTCGGTGGTGTCAGTCTGTCCTCAGTGGTGTCCTGGTTGTCCTCAGTGGTGTCCTGGTTGTCCTCGGTGGTGTCAGTCTGTCCTCGGTGGTGTCCTCAGTGGTGTCATGTCTGTCCTCAGAGGTGTCATGTCTGTCCTCGGTGGTGTCAGTCTGTCCTCAGTGGTGTCATGTCTGTCCTCAGTGGTGTCATGTCTGTCCTCAGTGGTGTCATGTCTGTCCTCAGTGGTGTCATGTCTGTCCTTGGTGGTGTCATGTCTGTCCTCAGTGGTGTCAGTCTGTCCTCAGTGGTGTCAGTTTGTCCTCAGAGGTGTCAGTCTGTCCTCAGTGGTGTCAGTCTGTCCTCAGTGGTGTCCTGGTTGTCCTCAGTGGTGTCAGTCTGTCCTCGGTGGTGTCCTCAGTGGTGTCATGTCTGTCCTCAGAGGTGTCATGTCTGTCCTCAGAGGTGTCATGTCTGTCCTCGGTGGTGTCAGTCTGTCCTCGGTGGTGTCCTGGTTGTCCTCAGTGGTGTCATGTCTGTCCTCAGTGGTGTCATGTCTGTCCTCAGTGGTGTCATGTCTGTCCTTGGTGGTGTCAGTCTGTCCTCAGTGGTGTCAGTCTGTCCTCAGTGGTGTCATGTCTGTCCTCAGTGGTGTCATGTCTGTCCTCAGTGGTGTCATGTCTGTCCTTGGTGGTGTCAGTCTGTCCTCAGTGGTGTCAGTCTGTCCTCAGTGGTGTCATGTCTGTCCTCAGTGGTGTCAGTCTGTCCTCAGTGGTGTCAGTCTGTCCTCAGTGGTGTCATGTCTGTCCTTGGTGGTGTCAGTCTGTCCTCAGTGGTGTCAGTTTGTCCTCAGTGGTGTCAGTCTGTCCTCAGAGGTGTCAGTCTGTCCTCAGAGGTGTCATGTCTGTCCTCGGTGGTGTCAGTCTGTCCTCAGTGGTGTCCTGGTTGTCCTCAGTGGTGTCCTGGTTGTCCTCGGTGGTGTCAGTCTGTCCTCGGTGGTGTCCTCAGTGGTGTCATGTCTGTCCTCAGAGGTGTCAGTCTGTCCTCAGAGGTGTCATGTCTGTCCTCGGTGGTGTCAGTCTGTCCTCAGTGGTGTCCTGGTTGTCCTCAGTGGTGTCCTGGTTGTCCTCGGTGGTGTCAGTCTGTCCTCGGTGGTGTCAGTCTGTCCTCGGTGGTGTCCTCAGTGGTGTCCTGGTTGTCCTCGGTAGGACCCCTGATATGTGGGTAGTTGGAGGTGTTAGGGGCGGAGTCGGTACGGCAGGAAGAAGGTGACACCTGGTTGGTGGTCTGAGGTTTGGGTGGAGGAGCTCTGTGGTTTTTCTTTATGACTTCTCATCACCGTCTCCGGAACCTTCTGGAATCATCTGCTGAGAGGTGTATATAGATTTCCTGTATACTGTGCTCTGCTTCCCTCCCCCTTCTTCATTATACGGGGTTCCCGTCACCCCCCAGAACCCTCCAATCAGACCATTACCCAGAACTCCCGGTACGACCGTTACCCCGAAACCTCCGGTCAGATCGTTACCCCGAACCATCCAATCAGACCATTACCCCGAACCATCCAATCAGACCATTACCCAGAACTCCCCAGTATGACCGTTACCCAGAACCCTCCAATCAGACCATTACCCAGAACCCTCCAATCAGACCGTTACCCGAACCCTCCAATCAGATCATTACCCAGAACCCTCCAATCAGACCATTACCCCGAACCCTCCAATCAGACCGTTACCCCGAACCCTCCAATCAGACCGTTACCCTGAACCCTCCAATCAGACCATTACCCCGAACCATCCAATCAGACCATTACCCCGAACCCTCCAATCAGACCATTACCCTGAACCATCCAATCAGACCATTACCCAGAACTCCCCAGTATGACCGTTACCCAGAACCCTCCAATCAGACCGTTACCCGAACCCTCCAATCAGATCATTACCCAGAACCCTCCAATCAGACCGTTACCCCGAACCCTCCAATCAGACCGTTACCCGAACCCTCCAATCAGATCATTACCCAGAACCCTCCAATCAGACCGTTACCCCGAACCCTCCAATCAGACCGTTACCCCGAACCCTCCAATCAGACCGTTACCCTGAACCCTCCAATCAGACCATTACCCCGAACCCTCCAATCAGACCATTACCCCGAACCCTCCAATCAGACCATTACCCCGAACCCTCCAATCAGATCATTACCCCGAATACTCTAATCAGACCATTACCCAGAACCCTCCAATCAGAGCGTTACCCCGAACCCTCCAATCAGAGCGTTACCCCGAACCCTCCGGTCAGATCGTTACCCAGAACCCTCCGGTCAGATCTTTACCCAGAACTCCCTCGGTACGACCGTTACCCCGAACCCTCTGGTCAGACCCTTTCCCAGAACCCTCCGGTCAGACCATTACACAGAACCCCCAATGTTTAGACCGTTACCCAGAGCCCTCCAACCAGAGCGTTACCCCGAACCCTCCGGTCAGACCATTACACAGAACCCCCATGGTCAGACCGTTACCCAGAACCCTCCAATCAGAGCGTTACCCCGAACCCTCTGGTCAGACCGTTACCCAGAACCCTCCGATCAGACCATTTCCCAGAACCCTCCGTCTAACCATGTACGTCCAGAACCCTCCGGTCAGGTGATTAGCCAGAAACCTCCGGTTCGACCATTACCCAGAACCCTCCGGTCAGACCATTACCTTGAACCCTGCGGTCGGACCATTACCCAGAACCCTCCAGTCAGACCGTTACCCAGAACCCTCCGATCAGACCATTTCCCAGAACCCTCCGGTCTAACCATGTACGTCCAGAACCCTCCGGTCTAACCATGTACGTCCAGAATCCTCCGGTCTAACCATGTACGTCCAGAACCCTCCGGTCTAACCATGTACGTCCAGAACCCTCCCGTCAGGTGATTACCCAGAACCCTCTGGTTCGACCATTACCCAGAACCATCCAGTCAGACCATTACCTAGAACCCTGCAGTCAGACCATTACCCAGAACCACCCGGACAGATCATTACCCAGAACCCTTTGGTCAGACCATTACCCAGAACCCTCTGGTTCGACCATTACCCAGAACCATCCGGTCAGACCATTACCCAGAACCCCCCTGGTCAGACCATTACCCAGAACCATTAGGTCAGGTCATTACCCAGATCCCTCCGGTCATTTCATTACCCAGAATCCTCCTGTCAGGTCATTACCCAGAACCCTTTGGTAAGGTCATTACCCAGAATCCCCCTGCCAGGTCATTACCCAGAACCCCCCTGGTTTGGTCATTTCCCTGAACCCCTCTGGTTAGGTTATTACCCAGAACCCTCCGGTCAGGTTATTACCCAGAACCCTCTGGTCAGGTATTTACCCAGAACCTTCCAGTCAGGTTATTACCCAGAAACCTCCAGTCAAGTTAATACCCAGAACCCTCTGTCAGGTTATTACCCAGAACCCTCTGTCAGGTTATTACCCAGAACCCTCCAGTCAGGTTATTACCCAGAAACCTCCAGTCAGGTTATTACCCAGAACCCTCTGTCAGGTTATTACCCAGAACCCTCTGTCAGGTTATTACCCAGAACCCTCCAGTCAGGTTATTACCCAGAACCTTCCGGTCAGGTTATTACCCAGAACCCTCTGGTCAGGTATTTACCCAGAACCTTCCAGTCAGGTTATTACCCAGAAACCTCCAGTCAGGTTAATACCCAGAACCCTCTGTCAGGTTATTACCCAGAACCCTCTGTCAGGTTATTACCCAGAACCCTCTGTCAGGTTATTACCCAGAAACCTCCAGTCAGGTTATTACCCAGAAACCTCCAGTCAGGTTATTACCCAGAACCCTCTGTCAGGTTATTACCCAGAACCCTCCGGTCAGGTTATTACCCAGAACCCTCTGTCAGGGTATTACCCAGAACCCTTTGTCAGGTTATTACCCAGAACCCTCCGGTCAGGTTATTACCCAGAACCCTTTGTCAGGTTATTACCCAGAACCCTCTGTCAGGTTATTACCCAGAACCCTCTGTCAGGTTATTACCCAGAACCCTCTGTCAGGTTATTACCCAGAACCCTCTGGTCAGGTATTTACCCAGAACTTTCCAGTCAGGTTATTACCCAGAAACCTCCAGTCAGGTTATTACCCAGAAACCTCCAGTCAGGTTATTACCCAGAAACCTCTGTCAGGTTATTACCCAGAACCCTCTGTCAGGTTATTACCCAGAACCCTCTGTCAGGTTATTACCTAGAACCCTCCAGTCAGGTTATTACCCAGAAACCTCCAGTCAGGTTATTACCCAGAACCCTCTGTCAGGTTATTACCCAGAACCCTCTGTCAGGTTATTACCCAGAACCCTCTGTCAGGTTATTACCCAGAACCCTCCAGTCAGGTTATTACCCAGAACCTTCCGGTCAGGTTATTACCCAGAACCCTCTGTCAGGGTATTACCCAGAACCCTCCGGTCAGGTTATTACCCAGAACCCTCTGTCAGGTTATTACCCAGAACCCTCTGTCAGGTTATTACCCAGAACCCTCCAGTCAGGTTATTACCCAGAACCTTCCGGTCAGGTTATTACCCAGAACCCTCTGTCAGGGTATTACCCAGAACCCTCAGATGCTGGAAGTGACAGGACATGACACAATTCAGTTCTGCTTTTATTACAGTTTATACAATACATGTATGGGGTCCCCTCCATGGGCCCCTGTGCAGGCTCCGGCTCAGTGCTTGTGGTGCGGCTCCTCGTATCCCGAGGGAAGTGGATTGGTGTGTGGATTGTGGATAAGAGAGTGATTGCCGTCACCCCAGGGGAAGCGCTGCAAGAGACAATGGTGGTACTCCGTCACATGGTGGTCACCGGAACAAATCATTATACTGGTCTGTGGTGTCTGCTAGTGTGGGGGTTCCTGACTGGGTGTACAGCGATTGTATGAACAGAGATTGCATGTACAATGATTAAATGATTGTTCATTGGATGACCAGTGATTGGATGTAGAGATGGGATGATTGGTGATTGGATGTAGAGATTGGGTGATCAGTGATTGGATGTACAGTGATTTAATGTAGAGATTGGATGATCAATGACTGGATGTACAGTGATTGGATATAGAGATTGGGTGATCAGTGATTGGATGATCTGTGATTGGATATAGAGATTGGGTGATCAGTGATTGGATGTACAGTGATTGGATATAGAGATTGGGTGATCAGTGATTGGATGTAGAGATTGGGTGATCAGTGATTGGATGTACAGTGATTGAATGTAGAGATTGGATGTAGAGATTGGATGATTAGTGATTGGATGTAGAGATTGGATGTACAGTGATTGGATATAGAGATTGGATGATCATTGATTGGATGTAGAGATTGGATGTACAGTGATTGGATATAGAGATTGGATGATCATTGATTGGATGTAGAGATTGGATGTACAGTGATAGAATGTAGAGATTGGATGTACAGTGATTGGATGTAGAGATTGGATGATCAGTGATTGCATGTAGAGATTGGATGATCAGTGATTGGATGTAGAGTTTGGATGATCGGTGATTGGATGTACAGTGATAGAATGTAGAGATTGGATGATCGGTGATTGGGTGATCAGTGATTGGATGATCGGTGATTGGATGTACAGTGATAGAATGTAGAGATTGGATGATCGGTGATTGGGTGATCAGTGATTGGATGTACAGTGATCGGATGTAGAGATTGGATGTGTAGCACTGCCCCCGTAAGGACTGCTTGATATTCACTCTGTGGGTTCCCCCTGGTTACCAGCACCCCGCCATAAGTAAAGAGTCCTTGATTCTCATTGGCTCACACTCCAATAATCAGTCCAGGGGTATTTGGTTGTTTTTGTGGTTTATTGTAGAATGGGGGATGGGAGAAGGAAATAGTGGGATACTCCATCTATAACTATTCCCAGTGATTGAGGACTCCGATCTTCTCTGCTTTACTACAGGTATGGAACAGTGAGGCTGTTACTTCATCCGGCCACTTTGGATGAATAGGAATTAAGTCTCTTATCTTTAAGATGACTTGGTGACCAATTAGTTATCTTCAGGACATTCTCCCTACTATCCTCTCTCTTCTTCTGCTGACACCCGTCCACTGACTATCCTACTAGCAAGGGTGGCCCCCCTCAGGTCAGGCCCCTTGACACGAGTCCCCGTACTCACAATATTGCAGTCCCAGGGTCTCCAGTGTCTCCCCTCTCAGTCAGCTCTCCTGGACCTCTGGGTTCAGCTCCTCTCATACGCTCCTCTGGCCCTCAGTACGACCTCCTGCGACCACATGGCTCCTCTACAGAGGGGGAGGCATCTGCCCCCTCCCTCCAGGACTCCGCTCTCCAGCCAAAGACCCCTCAGCACATGTACTCCTGGCTTTTATAAAGTATCCCAGAATGCACCGAGGTGACCTGCCCTCTGCCAATCATCAGGACTGTATCAAAGGCCTATGCAGCCATTCGTCAGGTTTCCTCCCACTGTCCAACATGCCTCCCTATTGGACCAGCGTGAAACACACTTTAGACGGAAT
This sequence comes from Pelophylax lessonae, assembly GCF_965119305.1. Taxonomy (NCBI): domain Eukaryota; kingdom Metazoa; phylum Chordata; class Amphibia; order Anura; family Ranidae; genus Pelophylax; species Pelophylax lessonae. The sequence goes on along the minus strand of NC_138773.1, from coordinate 2,412,886 downwards.
GAATCGCATACTGAGTACAATGAGCAGACCTCACTCATAGATCCTGCTCTCTGGTAGGCAGAGAGCAATATAGATTTACCTGCAGCCCCTCTGGTAAGCAGACAGAGCCCATAACTATACTCTCTCACTAGCACCTACCTAGGAGGGTTCTACACTCACACCCCCCCCCCCCCTGCCAAAATGAGCCATGTCCTCACTGGCTCTGGGCAGCCGCCCCTACAAAAATTCTTTGCACCTATAATTTCACGGAGTATTCCACAAACTTGGAAAAGGGAAGTAACATATGTACAGGGCCATGGGGCATACCCCATATGTGTCCAGTGAATACAATAAATTACCTGGAAAAATATATAACTCTGCTGTACAACTATTCACACATTTATGTACAGATACAAGGTGCATTTATACCACCAAACAAAAATCTGCCTGACAGGAAAATACATTACCCTATCTGGCTAACTAAATACAATATCTACATTGTATAAGAATTTACATTGAGCAATGGAGGGCCTCTCCAGACCCGGAAATCCCAAACAAGTCTGCAAAGGAAATGAAAGTTAAACATAAGTAGTACATTGTTACCTATTCACAGTCAGACTGTCCTCTCCTCAGAGGTGACCTCACCAAAATTATCTCTAGTTATGACATTCTTATAGGGATCTTCATCACTCCAGGCACCCTAAGGGCACACTTGACTCGACAGTCTGCTGTACACCTGCAATAGACAACAAACAGATCCTGCCAAGCTGACTATCTAACACTTCCCCATTGATTCCTACCGAGAATCATATTGTTGAATAAATAATAGGCACAGTCCCTCTCAAACGCCCGGGCACTGACTCTCTTTCCTATTATAGTCAGACCCACAAGTTCAGAATGAAGAAATGGGGAGTCCACCTGACTGGTGTTCACAGTGTCCTCTCCTTCTGTAACATTGAGGCAACACATCTTCTGCGACAAGCTATTTTACTGGAGCCTGAGCAAACTTGTCCAACTTGTAGGTATTGCAAATCTCTTCAAGGGGCCTTTCACTCTAGCTTCCCCTTCTCTGAAGAGCCTCTACCTCCTTTTCCCAAGGTAGCAACTCACACAAAGTTCTTTCAACCGACCCACTGGCCTAACAGGATCATCACAAAGTGTCCTTTGAGCAAAGTATCATTGTAAAGCGTCTTCTTCTGTACCCCAACCATCCTGGCCCGTTGGCCCAAACTCTTCACAACATGTTGTTTAAACAACTAGTGATTCTGGCACGTTGGCCCAAAGGATCTTGACTGAACATCCAATGAACATAGCTTTGTGCCCCAGTTGCTACAAGAAGCTAAGTGCCTACTAAAGTTCTCTGAACCGGAAGTCTTTATGGGTTAGAGGGTCGGCCCTCCTCCATATGAGAAACTGCACAGTGATAGCTGTTCTGCTGATTCCCAATTCCTCTTGCAAAGATAAAAGGGGAAGGGGATTTGGAAATTGGACTTTCGGCTCTAACAACAACTTTTTTTTTTCTGGTGAACTTTCTTCGGCTCTCTAGCCCCCTTTAATGAACATCTGGGCTAACCAGCCTTGTAACACCATAACTCTCCAGCAGGGGTGGGAACTCTGCATTCTCAGCAGTAATAGTCAGGGTGAAGTATCCGAACAGTCTTCCCTGCAGAGTCCTGAACTCCAACAGCCTAAGCCTGGACTGTTCCATTTGGACGATGAACTTCCACTCGATCTATATGAATGGACCGCCCTAGGTTCCAATTAGCCTTCACAGATAAGAAGGTGTCCCACAACTCAGGCCTCTTTCGATTGCGATACGGCTTGGGAAAGTACAGGAAATCTCAAACCACTTTGTCGCACCATGCCTCTCTCTTGGCCTCGATCTCCTCCATAATCTCCCGAAGAGCGTAGGGGTAGTCATACCCATATTCTAGGACCACCTTCTTCTGGATCAGCCGCTGGCATCTAGAGAACCCGGGAAACTTTTGTCTGTCTCCTCTCGCAGGTGGGGTGTAGAAGGTCTCCTCCCTTGTGATAAGACTGGCGTAGGCCTCATTTTGATACTGAGCCCAGGTGTAGGTACGGAGTGGGGATAGATCTGGAACCCTTGTGGCATAGGCCTCACAGAACCCCAAGTTTCTGCATACGCACAACAGCCCCCTCAGTCTCATCATCGAGTGAACTGGGACTTGCAGAGCTGCTCCTCTTCTCTGTTCCCCATTCAGTCTCCTCTTCAGATTTCCATACATGGATACCCTCTTCCAGAGATCCAAATCGACTTTGGAAGCGGGGTGACCCTATATCAATGGCTCCAGCCTCTTCCTCACTGGACACAGGAGAGGCCTTTCTCTCAGGAGCCCATTGATCCCCCTCTGCCACTTTTAGAGCGATGGGTTCTGCCTTTGCAGGGATTGCTGGCCCTTCTTGTGACCGCGGCTCAGCTTGCACAATCTGGGTGCATCTAACCTCCGAGATGCGGGTCTCCCTGGCCTGGCATATGGTGGTGTAGGTCTGCGCCGCTGGTCCCGGCCCCAGTAGTGCTCTCAACACTCCTCTTTCTCTGCCCACAGGGATCCCCATCATAGGCTCCAGCAACTCTCGTGTGACTCCTTTCTCGCAGCTCACACTCAGCTTTCTGGGCCGACAATCACTCCGCACCGCCTGCATCAGAATGTCACCTCGATGCCCACACTGACTCCATGCCCACAGCTGTATAGACACATTCAAGCATCGGCTACATACCAGCCCGAGAAGCTCCTTGTCCCCTCCGCTGCACAACACCAGTCTTCCAATGGGCACTGTTCTGCTTCGTGTTATTGAACTGTTGTATAACACTAGTCAGACAGCTTAACAATAATTCAGAAGTCAAGAAACGTGAGACATCGGATCTGTATGTATTCTTTTTTCTGAATAACTTTGTAAAACTACAACATAAGCATAAACAAAACATATGTGTCAGTACATTAAACATTATACAGCAGCCTCACTCCATCAGTGGATGTACTTACAGACAATTCCCTCATTAGTCCTGGAATAGATAAGAGCTCTTCTGAATGCTGTCAGGAATAGTTATGCAATGGAGGAAATACAGTTCCAGGTTAAAGGTTACAGCCCTTCCCTCTGAGGGGAATACCTTTTCCTGTCAAGCTTTAGCAAATACACTTCCAGGTTAAAGGTTACAAGCTCTTCCTCTATGTTCTGGCAAATTAATAACTATAATAACAAACTCTGACCACTAGATGGCAGCAACATCAACAACATTGCAGTATAATCTGCAACAGCACTGACCAATATGGGCAGAACACTCCCTGTCTGGCATAATTTATTATGTCACTACCCAAACAATTACTGCTATGCAGAAAAAACATAAACAGGAAAAATGGAATCCTAGTTAGTCTGAGATCAAAACTATAATGTCTGTTATAGGTCTGAGATAAATTCTGGCAGTCTCATTTTTTACAATCTTGACCTCAACCTTTCTAACCTTGCCATCCCTGCTAGGTAGAGCATTGACAATAAGTCCTACGGGCCACTCGTTTCTGCTCTCTTGGCTGTCCTTCAACAGAACAACATCACCCACTTTCTAGATTTGGGCGATCCTTAGTCCATTTCCTACGGCGTTGCAGGTTTGACAGATACTCTCTCTTCCATCTTTTCAAAAAGGTGTCTGCCAAGCATTGTACTTGCTTCCATTGTTTCGCATGGACTTGAGTTGTACTTATAGTTCCAGATGGAGCAGACAAAGAGTTCACCTTTTGAGTCAACAACATTGCTGGGGTAAGGACCATAGGTGTATCTGGGTCGGAGGACCATATAGAGTTCTGAAGGCATACTGCTTGGATAGGTCTAGTGGCATAATCTGCAGGGTTTTGTTCTGTAGATACAAAGAACCACTGATCTGGGTGTGTAAATTGCCTGATTCTATTCACTCTGTTGGAGACATACAGATAGAACCTCCTAGCGGTGTTGCAAATGTACCCCAGGACAGTCTTGCTATCAGTGAAGAATTTCACAGCATCAAAGTCAGTGTCTAGTTCATCTGTGATTAGCTCAGACATTTCGACTGCAAGTACAGCAGCACACAACTCTAAACGAGGAATAGTGTGGGCTGGTTTAGGGCTTAATTTGGACTTTCCCATGACAAATCCAACATGACACACATTTTCTGCATCAATTACCTTCAAGTAAGCTACTGCACCTATAGCTGTGGTGGATGCGTCTGAAAAGATACACAGTTCCTTCCTGCAAGCTGATGATAGAGATACAGGCACATAGCATCTGGCTATCTTTAGGTGCTCTTACGTTTGCAAGGATTCTGTCCATTGAACCCACTCACTTAGTCTCTCCTGTGGAAGCAATGCATCCCATTCACTTTTCCCAGATGACAGTTCCCGGACTAGGACCTTACCTCTTATTGTCACAGGCGATACAAACCCTAGGGGATCATAGAGGCTATTTACAGTAGATAGAATGCCTCTACGTGTAAAAGGCTTTTCCTCTGAGGAAACTCTGAAAGCAAAACTATCTGATTCTAGATCCCAACTTAGGCCTAGGCTTTTCTGCAGGGGAAGAGTGTCTGTACCCAGGCAAAGATCTTTTAGGTCCTTAGCTCTGTCTGCTACAGGGAAGGCTTCCATTACTTCTTGGCTGTTGGAAGCAATTTTATGAAGACACAGGTTGGATTCTGCCAGCATTTGCTTTGCTTTACTGAGGATGGAAATTGCATCTTCAGGTGTGCTAGCAGAAGCGAGTCCATCATCTACATAGAAATGTCTCAATACAAAGTGTTTGGCTTCTTGTCCATAGCGCTCTGCATCTTTTTGGGCAGCTTTTTGCATGCAGTATATAGCGACAGAAGGAGATGGGCTATTGCCAAATACGTGCACTTTCATTCTGTACTCGACAATTTCTTTGTCTATATCATTGTCTTTGTACCAGAGAAAACGTAGAAAGTCTCTGTGGTCTTCTCTGACAAGAAAACAATAAAACATTTGTCGCACATCTGCTGTGAAAGCAACAGGCTCTTTTCTGAAGCGCATGAGGACACCTAGCAAAGTATTGTTTAGGTCAGGGCCACTCAAAAGTACGTAATTTAAAGAGACTCCTTTATACTCTGCACTGGAATCAAAAACAATTCTGATTTGGTTAGGTTTGTGTGGATGGTAGACACCAAACATTGGTAAATACCAGTGTTCCCTGTCTGTCTCAAGTGGTTCTGCAACTTCAGCGTGATCGTTGTCTAGCATCCCTTTAATGAATTCAATGAAATCTCTTTTCACCTCTGGCTTTCTCTGCAGTGTTTTGCTGAGTGAATGCAAACGCTTCATGGCTTGTTCCCTGTTACTAGGCAAAACACGTCTGGGTGTGCGAAAGGGGAGAGGGGCCACCCAACTGTGATTGTCATCTTGGTAAGCCTCTCTATCCATAATCTGCAGGAAGGTCTGATCCTCTATAGAGAGGGCCTGTTTGTCATCATCTCTAGTTTTCTGGAACACTGTAATCCCTAGATTGTCTGTTTCAATGTTGGAATTGACTTCTTCTTTACCATATAGTGTAAAAGAGTCACAGTGTTGTGTTGACCTGCCAAAGCTTTCCTTGACAATGAAGCTGTTGTGACAGGGACTGAGAAGGGATGTGCGTCCATTTGTTAACACAGACGTCTTCAGAGAGCTAATGTTGTCAGGCTGGCGCACTGTCCCCAGGCAAACTTCTCCTACAATGACCCACCCCAGGTCCAGTCTCTGTGCATAGGGGGCATTATAAGGTCCATTGACTTGCTGGCGCACCTTGTGTACCTGGAGGATGTCTCTCCCAAGAAGTAGAAGGATAGAAACATCTGGCTCAACTGCTGGGATAAGGTGAGCAATTGAGCGGAGGTGAGGGTGGTGATGGGCTACTTCTGGAGAGGGAATCTCAGTTTTGTCGTCAGGTATCATGCCACACTCTATTAGGGTAGGAAGCGGGAACTGCACTTTCTTATTGAAGGATTCAATGGTAAAGTCAGTAGCTCTTCTCCCTGTGGTTTCAATTGTCCCCGCACATGTCCTTAGAGTGTATGGAACTGCACTTGCCTTGAGGTTAAAGATATCAAAGAAATCTGACTTTACAAGGGATCTGTTGCTCTGTTTATCTAGCACTGCATACATTTCACTGCTCTTTCTCTCTTGCCAGTGGGATACACGGTCACTAAACAGATTTTTGAGCATGATCGTGCACTCTTGCCTTGTCCACATACTTCAGTGCAATTAGACATTACTGAGGAGAGTGGGGTCTCTTGTTGCTCCCTGCCCTGATCTTTCCTGGGTTCTACAGTCTCTAGTGGAGCAGGAGCAGGGCCAGGGTGTAAAGCTGCAATATGTCTCTCACTGCCACATTCTGTACATTCTACTGGTATTTTGCAGTCTTTGGCAATGTGATAAGTAGATCCACAGCACTTGAAACAGATGCCGTTTTGTTTAAGGAAGGACATCCGCTCTGCAATGGGTTTGCTTCTAAAGCCTTTGCATTTCTTTAGTGGATGTGGTTTTTTGTGTATTGGGCAATGTCTATCAGGGTTTTCTATGGTGTGTACCTTGTGGGTGCTTTGGTAGTCTGTGACTTCTGAAGGTACAGCTGTTTTGTGTGTGGATACAGAGGTCCTACCGTGAGGTCTGTGAGGTCTCTCAGGTCTGTGTGGTTGATTGCCGCTGGTGGTGAAGGCGAAACTGGGATCACTTCGGATTTTCGCTTGCTGTCGGACAAACCTAGAAAACACAGAGAAAGGGGGAAAGGCGACTCCATAATCTTCTTTGAATTTACCTCCCACAGACATCCACTTGTCTTGCAGATTTGAGGGCAGTTTCTCTACTATGGGATTAGTGCCTCTAGCTGTATCTAGATATGAAAGTCCTGGTAAGTAGCCATCCTCTTTGGCATATTCTATCTCTAGTAGAAGATCACTTAGTTCTTGTAGCCGCACATTGTCTCTGTAGCCCACCTTGGGAAAGACTTCAAGTTTTCTCAACAGTGCTCCTTCTATTACCTCTGGGGATCCATACGTTTCTTCTAGTCTTTTCCAGGTCATGTTGAGTCCTGCTTTAGGATTGAACAGGTTTGCTCTTCTCATCCTCTTCGCATGCTCTACTGACTCGGTACCATGCCATTTTATCATTAAATTAAGCATTTCTGCTGGTGATAAGTTCAGGCCTTCAGTGGCATTCAAAAAGGAAGATTTCCATGCCCAATAGTTTTCAGGACAGTCATCGAATTGGAGAAAGCCTGAGCTAACCATTTCTTTGCGGATGAGATATTTGGTGACGTCCACTGCGCATTGTTGTTCGCGCATGTAATCTATAGGTTGAGGCGATGGGAACACTTGTTTTTTGTTCTTAGGGGTTTCTGGTGCTTCATTCTTGATTTGCTGGCAGCCGCTGACCTCATGTGGTTGATTGGGCCTGCTCAGGGGGTCTGTTGATCTCGGCCTGACTTGCTTTGCTTCAGGTTTAAGAGACTGTTCCTTTGTGTGTGCATCAGTAAGGTTCTGGATGTACTCACTTGTACGATCTGCAGAGAATAGAGGTTTTTCTGGAACCTCTGCACCTTTATATGATTTTTCACTTTCTGATCGACTTGTTCCCATGTAGGCATCGGCCTCTGCTTGAGCAACTGCGGCTGCAGTCTGTCGCTGCAGGATGAGCAATTCTGCTTCTTCTTGTGCTATGACAGCTTTCTTTGCTGCTAACTCCTGCATCATCTTGGCTTCTTTTTCTGCGTACTGTAGCTGGACACGGGCAGCTTCTGCCTTGGCACGAGCTCTATCCGCTGAGGAACTTGCTGAGGACATCTTGCTAGCCCGTGAAGATCTGGATGCATGCGATTGTGCATCGTCTTGCTGGGCGCCGGGAATGTTCTCCCTGCCTTGCTGTGTCGGCGGTGGCGTGACATCAGCCTTGTACTTTGTTCCTGATCTTAGACTCATGCTGCAGTAATGGCGTCTCAGTTTATTCCAGACCGGACATGGTTGTCTTTTTACTGTTCTGCTTCGTGTTATTGAACTGTTGTATAACACTAGTCAGACAGCTTAACAATAATTCAGAAGTCAAGAAACGTGAGACATCGGATCTGTATGTATTCTTTTTTCTGAATAACTTTGTAAAACTACAACATAAGCATAAACAAAACATATGTGTCAGTACATTAAACATTATACAGCAGCCTCACTCCATCAGTGGATGTACTTACAGACAATTCCCTCATTAGTCCTGGAATAGATAAGAGCTCTTCTGAATGCTGTCAGGAATAGTTATGCAATGGAGGAAATACAGTTCCAGGTTAAAGGTTACAGCCCTTCCCTCTGAGGGGAATACCTTTTCCTGTCAAGCTTTAGCAAATACACTTCCAGGTTAAAGGTTACAAGCTCTTCCTCTATGTTCTGGCAAATTAATAACTATAATAACAAACTCTGACCACTAGATGGCAGCAACATCAACAACATTGCAGTATAATCTGCAACAGCACTGACCAATATGGGCAGAACAGGCACCAATCACATTCCTGTGTCCCACAGGGTCAAATCTGGTGATTCCGCTAGCTCTCCAGGTACCCCAACACATGGGATAGCCATCTGCCATTTTGCTCCTTCACACACGTGTCTGCTCCTCAGCTATATCCAATGGTGGAAGTGATATCTCCGCTCTCTTCCTCCACTCGGATTGGCAGCTCGCGGGCGGCGACTCCACCCATGACTTCAGACTAGCTGACTCTCTGGTGGTGGCTCCTTCTGTAAGGCAGATCTCTTTAGTGCGTGCTTTCCTGCGTGATGCAGTAACCCCTTCGCTGCCGCTACAACCCTGCTCAGCCGGCACGAATGCCACTGCGTTGCAGACTGGGCACACATCTGCCTCCTCCATCTGCCCCTGGGCCTTAGTTGCACTTTTCCCTTCACAAGCCAACCGATCGCCCGTACTGCCAGTGAAAATTGTCCCGCTGTCATTACCAGCACGGCCAACACTTTCCTCCACAGTACAGACATGACCCCGACACACCGATCCCTGCGTCCCCGGTCACTGCTTTCTCCATCAACACTTGAAAGCACGCTTACACCGATTACTGTGAAGCAGAAACAGTTCTCCTTTACAATACAGCGCATTCCTTCTCCATCAACTCCAATACTTTACTTGGAAAGACATGGTGTTATTTGGTGCAACTGCTCGGCCGTTGCCATTAGCAACCGTTGCTCTAACCCAGGGGATCATCCCGGATGACGCCCCCAAATGTAGCACTGCCCCCATAAGGACTGCTTGATATTCACTCTGTGGGTTCCCCTTGGTTACCAACACACGGCCATAAGCAAAGACAAGTCCTTAATTCTCATTGGCTCACACTCCAATAATCAGTCCAGGGGTATTTGGTTGTTTTTGTGGTTTATTGTAGAATGGGGGATGGGAGAAGGAAATAGTGGGATACTCCAACTTTAACTATTCACAGTGATTGAGGACTCCAATCTTCTCTGCTTTGCTATAGATTTGGAACAGTGAGGCTGTTGATTCATCCGGGCACTTTGGATGAATAGGAATTAAGTCTCTTCTCTTTAGGACAAAATGATGAACAATTATCTTCAGGACACTCTCCCTAGTATTCTCTCTCTTCCTCTCTGACACCCGTCCACTGACTATTCTACGAGCAGGGGTGGTCCCCCTCAGGTCAGGCCCCTTGACACGAGTCCCTGTATTTATGATACTGTAGTCCCAGGGTCTCCAGTGTCTCCCCTCTCAGTCAGCTCTCCTGGACCTCTGAGTTTAGCTCCTCTCAACCACTCCTCTGGTCCTCAGGACGACCTCCTGCAACCACATGGCACCTCTACAGAGGAGAAGGCAGCTTCCCCCTCCCTCGGGGACTCCGCTCTCCAGCCAAAGACCCCTCAGCACATGTGCTCCTGGCTTTTATACAGTATCCCAGAATGCACAGAGGCAACCTGCCCTCTGCCAATCACCAGGACTGTATCAAAAGCCTATGCAGCCATTCGTCAGGTTTCCTCCCACTGTCCAACATGCCTCCCTATTGGACCAGTGTGAAACACTCCCCAGACTGAATGAATCGCATACTGAGTACAATGAGCAGACCTCACTAACAGATCCTGCTCTCTGGTAGGCAGAGAACAATATAGATTTACCTGCAGCCCTCTGATAGGCAGACAAAGCCCAAAACTATATTCTCTCACTAGCACCTACCTAGGAGGATGCTACACTCACCCCCCCCCCACCAAACCGAGCCATGTCCTCACTAACACCTACCTAGGAGGGCGCTACACTCACCCCCCCCCCACCAAACCGAGCCATGTCCTCACTAACACCTACCTAGGAGGGCGCTACACTCACCCCCCCCCCCCCACCAAACCGAGCCATGTCCTCACTAGCACCTACCTAGGAGGGCGCTACACTCACCCCCCCCCCCCCGCCAAACCGAGCCGTGTCCTCACTAGCACCTACCTAGGAGGGTGCTACACTCACCCCCCCCCAGCCAACCGAGCCATGTCCTCACTAGCACCAACCTTGGAGGGTGCTACACTCACCCCCCGCCAAACCGAGCCATGTCCTCACTATCACCTACCTAGGAGGGTGGTACAGATCTACAGTGATTGGATGTAGAGATTGGATGATCATTGATTGGATGTAGAGATTGGATGATCAGTGATTGGATGTAGAGATTGGATGATCGGTGATTGGATGTAGACGTTGGATGATTGGTGATTGGATGCAGAGATTGGATGATTGGTGATTGGATGTAGACGTTGGATGATCGGTGATTGGATGTAGAGATTGGATGATCATTGATTGGATGTAGAGATTGTATGATCGGTGATTAGATGTAGACGTTGGATGATCGGTGATTGGATGCAGAGATTGCATGATTGGTGATTGGATGTAGAGATGGGATGATCGGTGATTGGATGTAGAGATTGGATGATCAGTGATTGGATGATCGGTGATTGGATGTAGAGATTGGATGATCAGTGATTGGATGTAGATGTTGGATGATCGGTGATTGGATGTAGAGATTGGATGATTGGATGTAGAGATTGGATGTCGAGATTGGATGATCGGTGATTGGATGATCGGTGATTGGATGATCAGTGATTGGATGATCAGTGATTGGATGTAGAGATTGGATGATCTGTGATTGGATGTAGACGTTGGATGATCGGTGATTGGATGATTGGATGTAGAGATTGGATGATCGGTGATAGGATGTAGAGATTGGATGATCGGTGATTGGATGTAGAGATTGGATGATCAGTGATTGGATGCAGAGACTGGATGATCGTGATTGGATGATCAGTGATTCGTTGGATGATCGGTGATTGGATGCAGAGATTGGATGATTGGTGATTGGATGTAGAGATTGGATTTTCAGTGATTGGATGTAGACATTAGATGATCGGTGATTGGATGTAAAGATTGGATGGTTGGCGATTGGATGTAGAGATTGGATGATTAGTGATTGGATGTGGAGATTGGTTGTTCAGTGATTGGATGTAGAGATTGGGTGATCAGTGATTGGATGTAGACATTGGATGATCGGTGATTGGATGTAGAGATTGGATGATCGGTGATTGGATGTAGACATTGGATGATTGGTGATTGGATGATTAGTGATTGGATGATTGGATGTAGAGATTGGATGATCGGTGATTGGATGTAGAGATTGGATGATTGGAATATAGACATTGGATGATTGGTGATTGGATGTAGACATTTGATGATCGGTGATTGGATGATTAGTGATTGGATGATTGGAATATAGACATTGGATGATTGGTGATTGGATGTAGAGATTGGATGTTCAGTGATTGGATGTAGACATTGGATGATTGGTGATTGGATGTAGAGATTGGATGATCGGTGATTGGATGATTAGTGATTGGATGTAGAGATTACACACCATGCAATACCACCCCCTGCCCCCTTCCCCTGTTTCCTGGAAGGCGAGTTGTAACGGTGAGCAGCACAGACACAACAATCTGATATCATGAGTAGATGTGTACTTTGGATGTAGAGATTGGATGATTGGTGATTGGATGTAGAGATTGGATGATCGGTGATTGGATGTGTGGGGCCCTCAGTGGCCCCTAGTTGGGACTGACCTTGGTGCGGATCCTCAGGTGACTGTAGGCCTTGAATTCGGGGTTCTGGTGGGGGTGATTCTGCATGGACAGCCAACCATTCAGCATGCAGACCCCGACACCCGGTAGGGCCACCACGAAGGTCAGGATCTTCCAGGTACGAGCTGAGGGGGGAGAGAAGGGGGTCATTATCTGGGGTAGAATGAGAGAGCGGGGGCAGGGGGGCTGGAATACCTCCCATAGGGGTAGATTCCCCCTGAACAAGGTTCAGAGCTCCTGGTAACCGGACTGAATGGTCCCGGTACCCATCATAGGAAAACCACAGGGTCATAGGGGGGGGAATGAAGCAAGATTAGGGGGAGAAGAGAAGTAGTAAAGAAGAGAATGGGGGAGAACAGGAGTTGTAGTAGCAGAGTCTTAGTTGGGATATAAAGGCTATAGGGAGTAGTAAGGGGGGGGGGGGTTAGAGTAGCACAGAGGATTGCAGTAAAAAAATAGTGGGGGATTGGAGAGAAGTAATAGTAGGAGTGGGGTGTTTAAGTCTGGGGTAGGATGGGTGGTGGAGTAGTAGCGTGGGGAAGGAGTGAAGCATTAGTAGGGGAAAGATGGGTGTTGTAGTTGGGGAGTAGTAGTGTGGGGAAGGAGGTAAGCAGTAGTAGGGGAAGGATGTTGTAGTGGGGGGGTAGGATGGGTGTTGTAGGGGTGGAGTAGTAGTGTGGGGAAGGAGGTAAGCAGTAGTAGGGGAAGGATGTTGTAGTGGGGGGGTAGGATGGGTGTTGTAGTGGTGGAGTAGTAGTGTGGGGAAGGAGGGAAGCAGTAGTAGGGGGAAGGATGTTGTAGTCGGGGGTAGGATGGGTGTTGTAGGGGTGGAGTAGTAGTGTGGGGAAGGAGGTAAGCAGTAGTAGGGGAAGGATGTTGTAGTGGGGGGGTAGGATGGGTGTTGTAGTGGTGGAGTAGTAGTGTGGGGAAGGAGGGAAGCAGTAGTAGGGGGAAGGATGTTGTAGTCGGGGGTAGGATGGGTGTTGTAGGGGTGGAGTAGTAGTGTGGGGAAGGAGGGAAGCAGTAGTAGGGGGAAGGATGTTGTAGTCGGGGGTAGGATGGGTGTTGTAGGGGTGGAGTAGTAGTGTGGGGAAGGAGGGAAGCAGTAGTAGGGGGAAGGATGTTGTAGTCGGGGGTAGGATGGGTGTTGTAGGGGTGGAGTAGTAGTGTGGGGAAGGAGGTAAGCAGTAGTAGGGGGAAGGATGTTGTAGTCGGGGGTAGGATGGGTGTTGTAGGGGTGGAGTAGTAGTGTGGGAAAGGAGGGAAGCAGTAGTAGGGGAAGGATGTTGTAGTGGGGGGTAGGATGGGTGTTGTAGTGGTGGAGTAGTAGTGTGGGGAAGGAGGGAAGCAGTAGTAGGGGAAGGATGTTGTAGTGGGGGGTAGGATGGGTGTTGTAGGGGTGGAGTAGTAGTGTGGGGAAGGAGGTAAGCAGTAGTAGGGGGAAGGATGTTGTAGTCGGGGGTAGGATGGGTGTTGTAGTGGTGGAGTAGTAGTGTGGGAAAGGAGGGAAGCAGTAGTAGGGGAAGGATGTTGTAGTGGGGGGTAGGATGGGTGTTGTAGTGGTGGAGTAGTAGTGTGGGGAAGGAGGGAAGCAGTAGTAGGGGAAGGATGTTGTAGTGGGGGGTAGGATGGGTGTTGTAGGGGTGGAGTAGTAGTGTGGGGAAGGAGGGAAGCAGTAGTAGGGGGAAGGATGTTGTAGTGGGGGGTAGGATGGGTGTTGTAGGGGTGGAGTAGTAGTGTGGGGAAGGAGGGAAGCAGTAGTAGGGGGAAGGATGTTGTAGTCGGGGGTAGGATGGGTGTTGTAGTGGTGGAGTAGTAGTGTGGGAAAGGAGGTAAGCAGTAGTAGGGGAAGGATGTTGTAGTGAAGGGTAGGATGGGTGTTGTAGTGGTGGAGTAGTAGTGTGGGGAAGGAGGGAAGCAGTAGTAGGGGGAAGGATGTTGTAGTCGGGGGTAGGATGGGTGTTGTAGGGGTGGAGTAGCAGTGTGATGAAGGAGGGAAGCAGTAGTAGGGGGAAGGATGTTGTAGTCGGGGGTAGGATGGGTGTTGTAGGGGTGGAGTAGCAGTGTGATGAAGGAGGTAAGCAGTAGTAGGGGAAGGATGTTGTAGTTTGGGGAAGGATGGGTGTTGTAGTGGTGGAGTAGTAGTGTGGGAAAGGAGGGAAGCAGTAGTAGGGGAAGGATGTTGTAGTGGGGGGTAGGATGGGTGTTGTAGGGGTGGAGTAGTAGAGTGGGGAAGGAGGGAAGCAGTAGTAGGGGAAGGATGTTGTAGTCGGGGGTAGGATGGGTGTTGTAGGGGTGGAGTAGCAGTGTGATGAAGGAGGGAAGCAGTAGTAGGGGGAAGGATGTTGTAGTCGGGGGTAGGATGGGTGTTGTAGGGGTGGAGTAGCAGTGTGATGAAGGAGGTAAGCAGTAGTAGGGGAAGGATGTTGTAGTTTGGGGAAGGATGGGTGTTGTAGTGGTGGAGTAGTAGTGTGGGAAAGGAGGGAAGCAGTAGTAGGGGAAGGATGTTGTAGTGGGGGGTAGGATGGGTGTTGTAGTGGTGGAGTATTAGTGTGGGGAAGGAGGGAAGCAGTAGTAGGGGGAAGGATGTTGTAGTCGGGGGTAGGATGGGTGTTGTAGTGGTGGAGTAGTAGTGTGGGAAAGGAGGTAAGCAGTAGTAGGGGAAGGATGTTGTAGTGAAGGGTAGGATGGGTGTTGTAGTGGTGGAGTAGTAGTGTGGGGAAGGAGGGAAGCAGTAGTAGGGGGAAGGATGTTGTAGTCGGGGGTAGGATGGGTGTTGTAGGGGTGGAGTAGCAGTGTGATGAAGGAGGGAAGCAGTAGTAGGGGGAAGGATGTTGTAGTCGGGGGTAGGATGGGTGTTGTAGGGGTGGAGTAGCAGTGTGATGAAGGAGGTAAGCAGTAGTAGGGGAAGGATGTTGTAGTTTGGGGAAGGATGGGTGTTGTAGTGGTGGAGTAGTAGTGTGGGAAAGGAGGGAAGCAGTAGTAGGGGAAGGATGTTGTAGTGGGGGGTAGGATGGGTGTTGTAGGGGTGGAGTAGTAGAGTGGGGAAGGAGGGAAGCAGTAGTAGGGGAAGGATGTTGTAGTCGGGGGTAGGATGGGTGTTGTAGGGGTGGAGTAGCAGTGTGATGAAGGAGGGAAGCAGTAGTAGGGGGAAGGATGTTGTAGTCGGGGGTAGGATGGGTGTTGTAGGGGTGGAGTAGCAGTGTGATGAAGGAGGTAAGCAGTAGTAGGGGAAGGATGTTGTAGTTTGGGGAAGGATGGGTGTTGTAGTGGTGGAGTAGTAGTGTGGGAAAGGAGGGAAGCAGTAGTAGGGGAAGGATGTTGTAGTGGGGGGTAGGATGGGTGTTGTAGTGGTGGAGTATTAGTGTGGGGAAGGAGGGAAGCAGTAGTAGGGGGAAGGATGTTGTAGTCGGGGGTAGGATGGGTGTTGTAGTGGTGGAGTAGTAGTGTGGGAAAGGAGGGAAGCAGTAGTAGGGGAAGGATGTTGTAGTGGGGGGTAGGATGGGTGTTGTAGGGGTGGAGTAGTAGTGTGGGGAAGGAGGGAAGCAGTAGTAGGGGGAAGGATGTTGTAGTCGGGGGTAGGATGGGTGTTGTAGTGGTGGAGTAGTAGTGTGGGAAAGGAGGGAAGCAGTAGTAGGGGGAAGGATGTTGTAGTCGGGGGTAGGATGGGTGTTGTAGGGGTGGAGTAGTAGTGTGGGGAAGGAGGGAAGCAGTAGTAGGGGGAAGGATGTTGTAGTCGGGGGTAGGATGGGTGTTGTAGTGGTGGAGTAGTAGTGTGGGAAAGGAGGTAAGCAGTAGTAGGGGGAAGGATGTTGTAGTGGGGGGTAGGATGGGTGTTGTAGTGGTGGAGTAGTAGTGTGGGAAAGGAGGGAAGCAGTAGTAGGGGAAGGATGTTGTAGTCGGGGGTAGGATGGGTGTTGTAGTGGTGGAGTAGTAGTGTGGGAAAGGAGGGAAGCAGTAGTAGGGGAAGGATGTTGTAGTCGGGGGTAGGATGGGTGTTGTAGGGGTGGAGTAGTAGTGTGGGAAAGGAGGTAAGCAGTAGTAGGGGGAAGGATGTTGTAGTCGGGGGTAGGATGGGTGTTGTAGGGGTGGAGTAGTAGTGTGGGGAAGGAGGGAAGCAGTAGTAGGGGAAGGATGTTGTAGTGTGGGGAAGGATGGGTGTTGTAGGGGTGGAGTAGTAGTGTGGGGAAGGAGGGAAGCAGTAGTAGGGGGAAGGATGTTGTAGTCGGGGGTAGGATGGGTGTTGTAGTGGTGGAGTAGTAGTGTGGGGAAGGAGGGAAGCAGTAGTAGGGGGAAGGATGTTGTAGTCGGGGGTAGGATGGGTGTTGTAGGGGTGGAGTAGTAGTGTGGGGAAGGAGGTAAGCAGTAGTAGGGGGAAGGATGTTGTAGTCGGGGGTAGGATGGGTGTTGTAGGGGTGGAGTAGTAGTGTGGGGAAGGAGGGAAGCAGTAGTAGGGGGAAGGATGTTGTAGTGGGGGGTAGGATGGGTGTTGTAGTGGTGGAGTAGTAGTGTGGGAAAGGAGGGAAGCAGTAGTAGGGGAAGGATGTTGTAGTCGGGGGTAGGATGGGTGTTGTAGTGGTGGAGTAGTAGTGTGGGAAAGGAGGTAAGCAGTAGTAGGGGAAGGATGTTGTAGTGGGGGGTAGGATGGGTGTTGTAGGGGTGGAGTAGTAGTGTGGGGAAGGAGGGAAGCAGTAGTAGGGGAAGGATGTTGTAGTCAGGGGTAGGATGGGTGTTGTAGTGGTGGAGTAGTAGTGTGGGGAAGGAGGGAAGCAGTAGTAGGGGAAGGATGTTGTAGTCGGGGGTAGGATGGGTGTTGTAGTGGTGGAGTAGTAGTGTGGGGAAGGAGGGAAGCAGTAGTAGGGGAAGGATGTTGTAGTCGGGGGTAAGATGGGTGTTGTAGGGGTGGAGTAGTAGTGTGGGGAAGGAGGGAAGCAGTAGTAGGGGAAGGATGTTGTAGTCGGGGGTAGGATGGGTGTTGTAGGGGTGGAGTAGTAGTGTGGGGAAGGAGGGAAGCAGTAGTAGGGGAAGGATGTTGTAGTGGGGGGTAGGATGGGTGTTGTAGGGGTGGAGTAGTAGTGTGGGAAAGGAGGGAAGCAGTAGTAGGGGAAGGATGTTGTAGTCGGGGGTAGGATGGGTGTTGTAGGGGTGGAGTAGCAGTGTGATGAAGGAGGTAAGCAGTAGTAGGGGAAGGATGTTGTAGTGGGGGGTAGGATGGGTGTTGTAGGGGTGGAGTAGTAGTGTGGGGAAGGAGGTAAGCAGTAGTAGGGGGAAGGATGTTGTAGTGTGGGGTAGGATGGGTGTTGTAGGGGTGGAGTAGTAGTGTGGGGAAGGAGGGAAGCAGTAGTAGGGGAAGGATGTTGTAGTGGGGGTAGGATGGGTGTTGTAGGGGTGGAGTAGTAGTGTGGGGAAGGAGGGAAGCAGTAGTAGGGGAAGGATGTTGTAGTGGGGGTAGGATGGGTGTTGTAGGGGTGGAGTAGTAGTGTGGGGAAGGAGGGAAGCAGTAGTAGGGGAAGGATGTTGTAGTGGGGGGTAGGATGGGTGTTGTAGGGGTGGAGTAGTAGTGTGGGGAAGGAGGTAAGCAGTAGTAGGGGGAAGGATGTTGTAGTGGGGGTAGGATGGGTGTTGTAGGGGTGGAGTAGTAGTGTGGGGAAGGAGGGAAGCAGTAGTAGGGGAAGGATGTTGTAGTGGGGGTAGGATGGGTGTTGTAGGGGTGGAGTAGTAGTGTGGGGAAGGAGGGAAGCAGTAGTAGGGGAAGGATGTTGTAGTGGGGGTAGGATGGGTGTTGTAGGGGTGGAGTAGTAGTGTGGGGAAGGAGGGAAGCAGTAGTAGGGGAAGGATGTTGTAGTGGGGGGTAGGATGGGTGTTGTAGGGGTGGAGTAGTAGTGTGGGGAAGGAGGGAAGCAGTAGTAGGGGAAGGATGTTGTAGTGCAGAAGTAGTAGTATGGGTTTTGTAGAGGTTGATTAGTAGTGCGGGTGGAAGGTATATATCGATAGGACAGAAATAGTGTTGGGGGGGGGGTAGAGGGGGGAAGTAATGGTGGAGGTTGCTGTAGTAATGGAGGTAAAGGTGTAGGAGTAGGAGTATAAGTGATAGTAAGGGGGGGGGGGGGAATAACAGTATTGAAGGGAGTTTAGTGTTGGAGTAGTAGTTTAGGGAGATGTAGTAAAGGAGTTGTAGTGGGTATGAGGGAAGTGATAGTAATTGGATTAGTGTTTATGGACTTGGAATGATAGTACTGAGAGTAGTAGTGGAATATAATGGAAGTAGTGGTAGTGAGGGGGTGATAGTAGATGTTGCAGTAAGATTTAATAGAGGAGCAAAAATAAAGTTACTTGTGATGGTATTAACGGCAGTAGTAGTAGTGGAAGGGTAGTAGTAAAGGAAGGTGTCCTGAGTAGTAATGGGAGTAGTGGTAGAGGAGGGGTTGTGGTGATGGGGAAATAATGGAGCTAGAAGTAGTGGAGGAGGGGTTGTAGTGAAGGAAGTTGTAATGAAGGTAGTAATAGTGGAAGAGTTGTAGTAAAGAGAATAGTAAAGGGGTATTAATAGTAGTAGAAGGGTAGTAGTAGAGGAAGATTTGGTGAAAGGAGTAGTAAAGAGGGTAGGGGTAGTGGAAGTATAGTAGTAGAAGTAGTTGTAGGTAAGAGAGTAGTAATGGGGGTAGTATTACTAGAGGGGTAGTAGTAGAGGACATTGTAGTAATGATGGGAGTAGTAAAGAAGGGATAGTAGTAGAAGACATTGTAAAGAAAGGAATAGTAATGGGGGTTGTAGTAATGGGGGAAAAGTAATAGAGGGAGTTGTAGTCAGTCAGTGAGTGGTAGATGAGGAGTTTTGGTGAAGGGAATAGTAATAAGGGTAATAGTAAATGAAGGTGTAGTAAGGGGAATAATAATAGAGGTAGTGGAGGGGTTTTAATAAGTTGAGTAGTAATGGGGGTAGTAGGACTAGTGTTTGGTTAGTAGTAGAACAAGTTATACTGAAGGTAATAATAGTAGTAGTAGTGGGGAGATTTTAGTGAACTGAGTAGTATAAGGGTAGTAGTAGAAGATGTAGTGAAGAAAGTTGTTTTTGGGGTAGTAGTAGTGGAGGGATAGTAGTAGTAGAGGAAGGTGTAGTCAATGAGTAGTAGTAGAAGGTTTTTGGCAAAGAGAGTAGTAATAAAGTTAGTAGTAGTGGAGAGGTAGTAATGAAGGTGTAGTGAAGGGAGTAGTAAAGGAGATAGTAGCAGTCAAAAGTTTTTTTGTGAAATGAGTAATATATGGGAAGGAGGAGGAGTATAATGGTAGTAGTAGAAGTTGTAGAGTAGGGAATAGTAATGGTAGTAGTACGAGTAGTATAATGATAGTAGTAGAACAAGTTGTAGTGAAGGCTGTAGTAGTAGTGGAGGGGTTTAAGTGAACTAAGAAGTAATAGGGGTAGTAGGAGTAGTATAAGGGTAGTAGTAAAGATTTTTGTTTGTAGTTATGGGGGTAGTAGTAGTAATAGAGGGATAGTAGTAGAGGAAGGTGTACCTAGTGAGTATTAGTGGAAGAGTTTTAGTAAAGGTAGTAATAAAGGTAGTATTAGTGGAGGGGTAGTAGTAAATTAAGGTGTAGTGTAGGGAGTAGTAATGGAGTAATATATGGATAGGAGGAGGAGTATAATGGTACTAGTAGAGGTTATAGTGTAAGGAGTAGTAATGGGAGTAGTATGTGTAGTATAATGATAGTAGTAGAACAAGTTGTAGTGAAGGTAGTAGTAGTAGTAGTAGAGGGGTTTAAGTGAACTAAATAGTAATAGGGGTAGTAGGAGTAGTATAAGGGTAGTAGTGGAAGATTTTGTGAAGAAAGTAGTTATGGGGTAGTAGTAGTAATAGAGGGATAGTAGTAGAGAAAGGTGTAGTCAGTGACTAGAAGTGAAAGGGTTTTAGTAAAGGGAGTAGTGATAAAGGTAGTAGTGGAGGGGTACTAGTAAATGAAGGTGTAGTAATGGAGGTAGTAGTAGTGGAGAGTTTTTTTTTTTGTGAATTAAGTATTGTAGCACTCTCTAGCTAGGTATACATAGTTAGTTCTTAGTGTAGATAAAGTTCTGGGTTGAACCTGGGTCAAGGTTGAGTGACGCAGGGAGACTGGATGACTCAGCAAGCAGCACCTCTGGCGGCTTCCCCTGTTTTCTGGAACCTTGGAGAATGTTCTAGACATTGTGGGTGGAGGATAGGAGGGGCTGTTTGGAATATTCATGAGGTCCTTGACCAATCCCCAGCAGAAAGAAGCTGAAAGGGAGTAGGCACCTCATAAATAGGTATGAGTCATGCCAGCAGGGGCAGTTGAGTGAAAAATGGAGATGGAGTTCCCAGAAGGCTGTTGGTGGCCCTTTAGGGCACCCCCTAGTCTGAGGAGGGGGGGTGACTCCGGGCCTGGGGCTCAGGTGCTGAAGGAATCCTCTACAACACACAAAGGAATCCTTTCCTGGAGGCACGGGGGGCAAGGAGAGAGGACAGTAGGAGCTGGTTAGCATGTCTGGGAGGTCTCCTGAGAAGTTAGCAGGGTGGACTAGTGAAAGGGAAAGCTGAAGCCAGATGGGTTGGCAGTACCTGAAGAGGTGGTACTGGAATCAGTAGCCACAGGGATGTTTGCAGGACACTGACCTTTTTTGCCACACATCTAAGGGTCCCGGGGTCCCTGCCTGTTAGGGGCTGAGGGCTTTGTCCGACCCACAAGCAGTGTGCCAGTAGAGTTCTGCAAGCAAGCGAGTTCCGGAGGAAGTGAGGAGTGTATATAGACTGTATATAGAGAAGTTGTCCGTGAAAACAAGTGGGCATCCCATAATATCCATCCAAGGTATTACTCTCAATAAAACACACACAAAAAACAAAGTACTGGACTGTTCTCTGACTCTGGAGTGACTGCGAAAATGTGGTGTGCCTGGCTGTGCAGGGTGGGGGGATCCCATTCTACTTGTGGCTCCTTAGGGGGTGCACTACAGTATTAATATGGGTAGAAGGAGTAGTAAAAGGGTAGTAGTAGAAGGCGTTGTAGTGGAGGGAGCAGTAATGGGGGTAGTAGTAGTGGACAGACAGTAGTAAAAGAAGGTGTAGTCAGTGAGTAGTAGTGGAGCTGTTAGTAAAGGGAGTAATAATGGGTGGTGTGACAGGAGTCACTTTGGGCATGGGGGTTGTGGACCCCAAATTCCTTTAAAGAGGTTGGGAGGCACCATGTCCAGCCTTGTGTGGCTTTCTTATGTTTAAGTCACCCCTGCATCTTTTATGGATGCAGGGTGACCGGGAGGGTGGTGTACACTGAGAATATGGTTTGGACTACTTCAAATGGGACAGTAATATGCATTAGCAGTATCTCTCAGGAAATATGGAGATCTATCTTATTCCTATACACTGCAAGGCACAGGAAGTGCAACTCCTAATTTGGGCGTCCAGGAACTATGAGAGACACCATGTCTGCTAATCAATGTGTATTATCTGCAGAGAGAGGGGGGGGGATTGTTTCCTGCAGCCCCTCCTAAAGAATGTCTACTGATTAATTAACTAAGTGCTTTTGTCTAAAATAGGACAGTATGTTAATTGGGTCTGAGACTATTGATAAGTATGTTAATGAGCTCACCTTGTTGTCTACTAAGGGAGGTAATTACACAGTCATTGTTCATGTGGTATTCTCAAAGTGTATATAAATGCTGTGTTTCTTTCAATAAAGTAGAAGAGAGTTATTCTCACTTGACCTCAATACGGAGCCTTGTCTCGTACTTGGGGGAGGGGGGGGTACTATTTGTATGGGCCTCATGTATGGCCGATTGGAGTGGTCGATAGCTGTCCTGGTGTTCGGGAGCGGATTATCCTAGACAAATGTATCCCCTTTCATACTTTGGGGTGTCGTTACAGGTGGTAGTTGTAAAGGAAGGTGTAGGGAGTGGAGTAGTGATGGGGTTAGTAATGTGGACAGTAGTAGTGGAGGGTAGTATTAGAACAAATTGTAGTGAAGGGAATAGTAAGGGGGTAGTAGTAGTGGACAGTAGTAGTAATGGAAGGGGTAATCAGTGAGTAGTAATGGAGCAGTTTTAGTGAAGGGAGTAGTAATGGGTGGTAGTAGTAAAGGAAGGTGTAGGGAGTGGAGTAGTGATGGGGTTAGTAGTAGTGGAGGGTAGTAGTAGAGGAAGGTGTAATGAAGGAGAAGTAATTGGGGTAGTAGTAATAGACAGATAGTAGTAGAGGAAGGTGTAGTCAGTGAGTAGTAGTGGAGTAGTTTTAGTGAAGGGAGTAGTAATGGATGGTAGTAGTAAAGGAAGGTGTAAGGAGTGCAGTAACGATGGGGTTAGTAGTAGTGGAGGGTAGTAATAGTAGTTGAAGTTGTAGTGAAGCTGGTTGTTCCTCACCTCCTCCGGCCCCATGCCCATGGGCTGCGGTGGCCATGGCCCTCCGGAGAATCGGGGTTCCGGGGATCACCATTCTCCGCTGTGTTGGGGACGCAGTCAGTGTCTGGGTAGTTTGGGAAGGTCACTGATTGCTGAGTAACATCTTACCAGGGGGGAGGGGGTGTACGGATCTAATGTCCTCCAGACCTGGGCCAGGGCCAAATACCCGGCTAAGTTTATCCCTGGCACTGAGCGCCGCACATGATATACACTGCATAGGAAACCTCAACATGGACGAGGAGAATTTTTAAATGACTTAAAGGTGAACATAAAATCAATAATTAACCACTTTAGCCCCGGAGGATTTGGCTGCTCAATGACCAGGCCCTATTTTGCGATTCAGCACTGCGTGAATTTAACGGACAATTGCGCGGTCGTGCAACGATGTATCCAAATAAAATTGACATCCTTTTTTTCCCCTAAACAGAGCTTTCTTTTGGTGGTATTTGATCACCTGTGCGATTTTTACTTTTTGCGCTATAAACAAAAAAAGAGCAACAATTTTGAAAAATAACAATATTTTTCACATTTTTTTATATGAAATTCTCAAAAAAAAATAATGTAAAAAATCTAAATTTTTTAACATTTTAGGCCAATTTGTTTTCTGCTACATATTTTTGGTAAAAAAAAAATCGCAATAAGCGTATTTTGATTGGTTTGCGCAAAAGTTATCGCGTTTACTAACTAAAGGAAAGATTTCTGTCATTTTTATTGTTAGTAAAAACTAACTAGTAATGGCGGCGATCTGCGATTTTTAGCGGGACTGCGACATTGCGGCGGACAGATCGGACCCCTGACTGACATTTTTGACACTTTTGGGGTTGTGACATTGCTACAGTAATCAGTGCTATACATATGCACTGTTACTGTACTAATGACACTGGGAGGGAAGGGGTTAACTTTATTGGTGATCAAGGGGTTAAGTGTGTCCCTAGGGGCGTGATTCTAACTGTTAGGGGGCGTGGCTAGTGAAGTAATCACAGAGACATACGATCCTACATAGCAGGATCACATAGCCTCTGTGATGATCTAAGGGAGAATGACAGACAGTTGTGTTTACATCAGCCGTCTGTCCTTCTCTCTCTCCTGAGATCGCGAGTGACCGGCGGCCATCGGAGCTGCTGGTCACATGCGCTGGCTAGGCAGGAAACGGGCGGGGGCGGGAGCGGGCCCCTGGTGGCCCGCGCTCGCCCCCTACAGGCTCGTGGGCGAGCGACGTAGGTCTACGTAGGGGGCTGACTGCCGCTGCAAATAGTCGTGCGGCAGTCGGCAAGTGGTTAATGATCAATGATCTAACGAAGGTCCCTGACGTGATAAATGTTCGGCCTGGGTGTGGTTTATAACCATCTTCTGTGGTGTTTCTTCTCTGGATCTCTGTACATTGTCCTCTGTGCTCAGCCATTTCAGACTGGGAAAGACCATGAGGACCTGTGATCAGAGACAGGAAGACAGGTGTGTGCTGGAGAATATCTTCCCCTCAGAATCAGGACTAACATCCACATGAGGAGTTCCCTCATAGGCAGGACTGGAGGTGTCACAGATACTCAGGTGACTACAATAACATCTACATGGGGAGTTCCCTCATATACAGGACCGTAGTTGTCACAGATACTCAGGTGACTACAATAACATCTACATGGGGAGTTCCCTCATAGGCAGGACTGGGGGTGTCACAGATACTCAGGTGACTACAATTATATCTACATGGGGAGTTCCCTCATATACAGGCCTGGGGGTGTCACGGATACTCAGGTGACTACAATTATATCTACATGGGGAGTTCCCTCATATACAGGCCTGGGGGTGTCACGGATACTCAGGTGACTACAATAACATCTACATGAGGAGTTCCCTCATAGGCAGGACTGGAGGTGTCACAGATACTCAGGTGACTACAATAACATCTACACATAGGTGTGCGCAGCCTATTGCATTAGGGTGTGCACCCCAAAGTTTAAATACACATGCATGTGTTTGCCTACATGTATATGGCCCCGGTACATTACTCTCCCGGCTGGCAAAGTGAAATAGAAGTGTGTGGCACTTCTCTTATGGCAGAGCAGGTCCGAGGGAGATCTTTCCCATCTCCTCACTGGCAAACAGAGCGATAATGCTAATGTGCCCTAGGTGATTAGGGTGTGCCCAGGCACACCCGGCACACCCTGTGCGCACGCCTATGCATCTACATGGGTAGTTCCCTCATATGAAGGTCTGGAGGTGTCACAGATACTCAGGTGACTACAATTATATCTACATGGGGAGTTCCCTCATAGGCAGGACTGGAGGTGTCACAGATACTCAGGTGACTACAATTATATCTATATGGGGAGTTCCCTCATATACAGGCCTGGGGGTGTCACAGATACTCAGGTGACTACAATTATATCTACATGGGGAGTTCCCTCATAGGCAGGACTGGAGGTGTCACAGATACTCAGGTGACTACAATTATATCTACATGGAGAGTTCCCTCATATACAGGCCTGGGGGTGTCACAGATACTCAGGTGACTACAATAACATCTACATGAGGAGTTCCCTCATAGGCAGGACTGGAGGTGTCACAGATACTCAGGTGACTACAATAACATCTACATGGGGGAGTTCCCTCATAGGCAGGACTGGAGGTGTCACAGATACTCAGGTGACTGCAATAACATCTACATGAGGAGTTCCCTCATAGGCAGGACTGGAGGTGTCACAGATACTCAGGTGACTACAATGACATCTACATGGGGAGTTCCCTCATAGGCAGGACGGGAGGTGTCACAGATACTCAGGTGACTACAATAACATCTACATGAGGAGTTCCCTCATAGGCAGGACCGGAGGTGTCACAGATACTCAGGTGACTGCAATAACATCTACATGAGGAGTTCCCTCATAGGCAGGACTGGAGGTGTCACAGATACTCAGGTGACTACAATGACATCTACATGGGGAGTTCCCTCATAGGCAGGACGGGAGGTGTCACAGATACTCAGGTGACTACAATAACATCTACATGGGGAGTTCCCTCATAGGCAGGACTGGAGGTGTCACAGATACTCAGGTGACTACAATAACATCTACATGGGGAGTTCCCTCATAGGCAGGACTGGGGGTGTCACAGATACTCAGGTGACTACAATAACATCTACATGAGGAGTTCCCTCATAGGCAGGTCTGGAGGTGTCACAGATACTCAGGTGACTACAATAACATCTACATGAAGAGTTCCCTCATAGGCAGGACTGGAGGTGTCACAGATACTCAGGTGACTACAATAACATCTACATGAGGAGTTCCCTCATAGGCAGGACTGGAGGTGTCACAGATACTCAGGTGACTACAATAACATCTACATGAGGAGTTCCCTCATAGGCAGGACCGGAGGTGTCACAGATACTCAGGTGACTACAATAACATCTACATGAGGAGTTCCCTCATAGGCAGGACTGGAGGTGTCACAGATACTCAGGTGACTACAATAACATCTACATGGGGAGCACCCTCATAGGCAGGACTGGAGGTGTCACAGATACTCAGGTGACTACAATAACATCTACATGGGGAGTTCCCTCATAGGCAGGACTGGAGGTGTCACAGATACTCAGGTGACTACAATAACATCTACATGGGGAGTTCCCTCATAGGCAGGACTGGAGGTGTCACAGATACTCAGGTGACTGCAATAACATCTACATGGGGAGTTCCCTCATAGGCAGGACGGGAGGTGTCACAGATACTCAGGTGACTGCAATAACATCTACATGAGGAGTTCCCTCATAGGCAGGACTGGAGGTGTCACAGATACTCAGGTGACTACAATAACATCTACATGAAGAGTTCCCTCATAGGCCGGACCGGAGGTGTCACAGATTCTCAGGTGAC
The DNA here is from genome assembly GCF_965119305.1 of Pelophylax lessonae. NCBI lineage: Eukaryota > Metazoa > Chordata > Amphibia > Anura > Ranidae > Pelophylax > Pelophylax lessonae. The sequence goes on along the minus strand of NC_138773.1, from coordinate 2,386,492 downwards.
TACAATAATATCTACATGAGGAGTTCCCTCATAGGCAGGACTGGAGGTGTCACAGATACTCAGGTGACTACAATAACATCTATATGAGGAGTTCCCTCATAGGCCGGACCGGAGGTGTCACAGATTCTCAGGTGACTACAATAATATCTACATGAGGAGTTCCCTCATAGGCAGGACTGGAGGTGTCACAGATACTCAGGTGACTACAATAACATCTACATGGGGAGTTCCCTCATAGGCAGGACTGGGGGTGTCACAGATACTCAGGTGACTACAATAACATCTACATGAGGAGTTCCCTCATAGGCAGGACTGGAGGTGTCACAGATACTCAGGTGACTACAATAACATCTATATGAGGAGTTCCCTCATAGGCAGGACTGGAGGTGTCACTGATACTCAGGTGACTACAATAACATCTACATGGGGAGTTCCCTCATAGGTAGGACTGGAGGTGTCACAGATACTCAGGTGACTACAATTATATCTACATGGGGAGTTCCCTCATAGGCAGGACTGGAGGTGTCACAGATACTCAGGTGACTACAATTATATCTACATGGGGAGTTCCCTCATAGGCAGGACTGGGGGTGTCACAGATACTCAGGTGACTACAATAACATCTACATGAGGAGTTCCCTCATAGGCAGGACTGGAGGTGTCACAGATACTCAGGTGACTACAATAACATCTACAAGGGGAGTTTCCTCATGGGTGGGGCTCCCAGAGTTTGGATGACAGTGGTCAGCACACACAGACAGTTTCGATGGGTTCCATACAGCCGCTCACACACTATAAAGAACGAGGAGACATCTGAACTTTTTATGTATTTTATTAGTGACTTTCCTACATCTTTAAATAAAGGGCCCCCGCATTCCTGAGCGATGTTCCAAGCTGGGGCCACAGTCACTGGTCTGTTCAGCATTTCCCAGCGCAACCTGTGGGCAGAAACATACATATTACATTAATCCAATGTGTACCGCCCCCACGGACCAATCCCCACCGATCCACCCCCTGCTATGTAAACACCTGACCTCTGGGCTGTACTAAAGACGCAACCAACGTTTTATGGGGCACAATAGTGGGACATTGGACACCAACTGACCCCCTTGTTCTCTGAGCCACGCCCACTTCTGTCTCTTGCTAAGATGGGAAGTTGGGTGTGCCTGACACGTTAATGACCTCTGTGTGCGGTGTTGGGAATCATTTGATAATCCTAAATGATCCAGACATACCAGGGAGGATCCCGGAGTGCCATTTGAACCTAGGTAGGTGCTGGGACCAGAAGGGGAATTACCTCCCTAAAAGGGGCATGAAAATGGGTGTGGCTACATCAGAAGTGGGAGGTGCCTGGTCATATTGCAGTTGGTGTCCTCAATGTTGGCAGCTATTATAAAGTAATGAGAAGACTAGGGGTCACATGGCATCTCATGAGCCAACCAAGAGGCCTTCTTCCACCATACTCACCAGTGGCGTAGCGTGGGTTGTCAGCACCCGGGGCAAGGCAAGCCATTTGCGCCCCCTAACCCGTGGGATTTTAGCACTCGAGTCTCTTCCACTAGATTAGTTAAAGAAACCCGGACCCCCTAAGCACATGTATTGTTTGTTATGAAAATACTGATGTAATTAAAGTAAAATGCATCTAAATACAAGTTTGAATGACCAGCGTGCCCCCTTTCAATGCAGAGGGACCAGCGTGCCCCCTTTCATTGCAGAATTACCAACGTGCCCCCTTTCAATGCAGAGAGATCAGCGTGCCCCCTTTCAATGCAGAATGACCAGCGTGCCCCCTTTCAATGCAGAATGACCAGCGTGCCCCCTTTCAATGCAGAATGACCAGCGTGCCCCCTTTCAATGCAGAGAGATCAGCGTGCCCCCTTTCAATGCAGAATGACCAGCGTGGCCCCTTTCAATGCAGAATGACTAGCGTGCCCCCTTTCAATGCAGAATGACCAGCGTGCCCCCTTTCAATGCAGAGAGATCAGCGTGCCCCCTTTCAATGCAGAGAGACCAGCGTGCCCCCTTTCAATGCAGAGAGACCAGCGTGCCCCCTTTCAATGCAGAGAGACCAGCGTGTCCCCTTTCAATGCAGAATGACCAGCGTGCCCCCTTTCAAAGCAGAGAGACCAGCGTGCCCCCTTTCAAAGCAGAGAGACCAGCGTGCCCCCTTTCAATGCAGAATGACCAGCGTGCCCCCTTTCAATGCAGAGAGACCAGCGTGCCCCCTTTCAATGCAGAATGACCAGCGTGCCCCCTTTCAATGCAGAATGACCAGCGTGCCCCCTTTCAATGCAGAGAGACCAGCGTGCCCCCTTTCAATGCAGAGAGACCAGCGTGTCCCCTTTCAATGCAGAATGACCAGCGTGCCCCCTTTCAAAGCAGAGAGACCAGCGTGCCCCCTTTCAATGCAGAATGACCAGCGTGCCCCCTTTCAATGCAGAGAGACCAGCGTGCCCCCTTTCAATGCAGAATGACCAGCGTGCCCCCTTTCAATGCAGAATGACCAGCGTGCCCCCTTTCAATGCAGAGAGACCAGCGTGCCCCCTTTCAATGCAGAATGACCAGCGTGCTCCCTTTCAATGCAGAATGACCAGCGTGCTCCCTTTCAATGCAGAATGACCAGCATGCCCCCTTTCAATGCAGAATGACCAGCATGCCCCCTTTCAATGCAGAATGACCAGCATGCCCCCTTTCAATGCAGAATGACCAGCATGCCCCCTTTCAATGCAGAGAGACCAGCGTTCCCCCTTTCAATGCAGAATGACCAGCGTGCCCCCATTCAATACAGAATGACCAGCGTGCCCCCATTCAATGCAGAATGACCAGCGTGCCCCCATTCAATGCAGAATGACCAGCGTGACCCCATTCAATGCAGAATGACCAGCGTGACCCCATTCAATGCAGAATGACCAGCGTGACCCCATTCAATGCAGAATGACCAGCGTGACCCCATTCAATGCAGAATGACCAGCGTGACCCCATTCAATGCAGAATGACCAGCGTGACCCCATTCAATGCAGAATGACCAGCGTGACCCCTTTCAATGCAGAATGACCAGCGTGACCCCATTCAATGCAGAATGACCAGCGTAACCCCATTCAATGCAGAATGACCAGCGTGACCCCATTCAATGCAGAATGACCAGCGTGACCCCATTCAATGCAGAATGACCAGCGTGACCCCATTCAATGCAGAATGACCAGCGTGACCCCATTCAATGCAGAATGACCAGCGTGACCCCATTCAATGCAGAATGACCAGCGTGACCCCATTCAATGCAGAATGACCAGCGTGACCCCATTCAATGCAGAATGACCAGCGTGACCCCATTCAATGCAGAATGACCAGCGTGACCCCATTCAATGCAGAATGACCAGCGTGACCCCATTCAATGCAGAATGACCAGCGTGACCCCATTCAATGCAGAGAGACTTACCTGCAGCGGTGGCTTCTCCTCAGTTCCCTGCGTCTCCTCGAGTTCTCCCGCCTCCTCCTCGGCCAATGGAATGAGTTTGCCTTTCGGCCAATCAGGAAGCGGATCTCGGACCCGCTTCCTGATTGGCCAGGAAGAGGATTTGTGTGACAATAGCAAATTTTCATTCGCTATTGTCACACAATGGGTGGGCTCAGGGTGCACTGCTCTGCGCCCCGGGTCTACCCTTTTTTGAAGCCTATTTGAACGCCAGGCTGCTGACTCACTCGCTGCTAAACTGACTGAGCAGTGAGGAGAGGCGGCATAGGCGGGGCTTGGCTTGCAATGCCACCCCACCCTACCCTACACCAATGGACAGGTGAGGCACAGTCCAGCCCCGCCCCAACCCACCATTTTCAGCCATAGGGCAGCCGCGCTGGACATCTCCCAGCCTAAAGATGGAGGCAGCCGCAGACAGTGTGTGAACTGTGTATGTCAGAGTCAGACAGACAGACAGAGGATGCGCCCCCCCCCCCCCCAGATGTTGCGCCCGGTGCGGCCGGCCCCCCCTGCACCCCCCACGATACGCCACTGATACTCACCTCTATAGCTGTTTCCATAATATCCATTCTGTACATACGCGGATTCCTCGGGGCCTGAAATACAAATATATGATCAGATCCCCTCCTCTGCTCCCATCCCATCCCTCTGAGGGACATGGATACATTGTATCTGGAATATGGAGGATGGTATACAGAGATATTTGGAGGAGCTTGGTTACTGGATCAATGTGGAGACCACATGTTGGTCACAGAGGTCCAAGATGACTATTTGTAATCTTTATATAGATTTAGGTCTCTGAATGATACAAAATAAAAATAGCCAGAAGTATGTTGACCCCCCAAAATGATGGAGCTCGGGGTCCCCCATGATAATGTTACAACATGTGTTTCCATGTGACATCTGGAGGTGGCCTGGATATATATTGGAACCTGACTAACTATGTAACTATATATAAATATATATACTGTGGGGGTATGGAGGTATATATACTGTGGGGGTATGGAGGTATATATACTGTGGGGGTATGGAGGTATATATACTGTGGGGGTATGGAGGTATATATATATTGGGGGTGGAGTTGAGGTATATATACTGTGGTGGTATGGAGGTATATATACTGTGGGGGTATGGAGGTATATATACTGTGGGGGTATGGAGGTATATATATATTGGGGGTGGAGTTGAGGTATATATATTGTGGTGGTATGGAGGTATATATACTGTGGGGGTATGGAGGTATATATACTGTGGGGGTATGGAGGTATATATATATTGGGGGTGGAGTTGAGGTATATATATATTGGGGGTGATATGGAGGTATATATATTGGGGGTGGAGTTGAGGTATATATATTGGGAGTGGTATGGAGGTATATACTGTATATTGGGAGTGGTATGGAGGTATATACTGTATATTGGGAGTGGTATGGAGGTATATACTGTATATTGGGAGTGGTATGGAGGTATATATACTGTGGCAGTACTAATATATATATATATATAATATTTTTTAAAGTATATTATTCTTCTACCATATGTCCAGGCGTTCTGTCCGGCTCCCAATTGCTGGTATCCACCTAAGAAGAGGCAGAAAATGGTACATTGTAACATAGTTTGTGAGGGTGGAAGAAGAAATGTACACTAAGTGAGAGGACGAATGGAAGAGCATAGTGGGGATGCTGGGTGGAGCTGTGTGTTAGCACAGTGGAGGGGGGGAGCAGGGTGGGGATGATGGGTGGAGCTGTGTGTTAGCACAGTGGAGGGGGGGAGCAGGGTGGGGATGATGGGTGGAGCTGTGTGTTAGCACAGTGGAGGGGGGGAGCAGGGTCGGGATGATGGGTGGAGCTGTGTGTTAGCACAGTGGAGGGGGGGAGCAGGGTGGGGATGATGGGTGGAGCTGTGTGTTAGCACAGTGGAGGGGGGGAGCAGGGTCGGGATGATGGGTGGAGCTGTGTGTTAGCACAGTGGAGGGGGGGAGCAGGGTGGGGATGATGGGTGGAGCTGTGTGTTAGCACAGTGGAGGGGGGGAGCAGGGTGGGGAGGTTGGGCGGAGAGGGGAAGCAGGGTGGGGATGCTGGGTGCAGCAGCATGGTGGTTCTACATTGGATGGAGGAGGTAAGTATATGTGAAATGGATGATGGAGCAATCCTGGGTGGAACAGCTCTGATTGGTCAGGAGTGCACTGGCGGTTATTGAGCAGGAAGAGGCGTGGCCTGTAACCAGTCTGACATCCCCGGGGATTTGTCCCTCTGACTTTACCTTTGAAAGGTTTCTGTTTCAGGACGCTGGGCGAGGTGGGCGTTATCGGAAGGGTTGTGGCCCCTCCTCTCTGAGTTCCTGAGGGATCCAAGAATATATATAGACATGTGGGTCTCCGCTCATAACAGAAGTAAATTGGGGTGACACAAAGACACATGAGGATGGAGATCCATGTCGGGGTCTCCAGAGTCAGGGGACATGTAGACGGGTGACAGATAGTTACAGAGAAGTTAGCGTGTTAGCGGCATGCGGCACATACATGTTACACGCTATTAGAGATTTAGAGACCTGGAATGTGGTGGGGCCATGTGACACTGAACTGTACAAACACGGGACATGACACAAATGTGGGGGACATGACACAAATGTGGGGGACATGGTACAAATGTGGGGGACATGACACAAATGTGGGGGACATGACACAAATGTGGGGGACATGACACAAATGTGGGGGACATGGTACAAATGTGGGGGACATGGTACAAATGTGGGGGACATGACACAAATGTGGGGGACATGACACAAATGTGGGGGACATGGTACAAATGTGGGGGACATGACACAAATGTGGGGGACATGGTACAAATGTGGGGGACATGACACAAATGTGGGGGACATGACACAAATGTGGGGGACATGACACAAATGTGGGGGACATGGTACAAATGTGGGGGACATGACACAAATGTGGGGGACATGGTACAAATGTGGGGGACATGACACAAATGTGGGGGACATGGTACAAATGTGGGGGACATGGTACAAATGTGGGGGACATGACACAAATGTGGGGGACATGGTACAAATGTGGGGGACATGACACAAATGTGGGGGACATGGTACAAATGTGGGGGACATGACACAAATGTGGGGGACATGACACAAATGTGGGGGACATGGTACAAATGTGGGGGACATGACACAAATGTGGGGGACATGACACAAATGTGGGGGACATGACACAAATGTGGGGGACATGACACAAATGTGGGGGACATGGTACAAATGTGGGGGACATGACACAAATGTGGGGGACATGACACAAATGTGGGGGACATGGTACAAATGTGGGGGACATGACATACAACATCTGAAGAATGGACTCAGCACTGACCCTCAACAGCAGCAGACGGAGAAATTTCCTCTGTAAAGAAACAACAAAAAGTAACAGACTTAGGAGAAGCTGGGTGACCAGGGAGGATGGGACAAGAGGGGACAGATAGGATGGGAGAAGAGGGGACAGGGAGGATGGGACAAGAGGGGACAGATAGGATGGGACAAGAGGGGACAGATAGGACGGGACAAGAGGGGACAGATAGGACGGGACAAGAGGGGACAGATAGGACGGGACAATAGAGGACAGATAGGATGGGACAAGAGGGGACAGATAGGATGGGACAAGAGGGGACAGATAGGATGGGACAAGAGGGGACAGATAGGATGGGACAAGAGGGGACAGATAGGATGGGACAAGAGGGGACAGATAGGATGGGACAAGAGGGGACAGATAGGATGGGACAATAGAGGACAGATAGGATGGGACAATAGAGGACAGATAGGATGGGACAAGAGGAGACAGAGAGGATGGGACAAGAGGAGACAGAGAGGATTGGACAAGAGGGGACAGATAGGATGGGACAAGAGGGGACAGATAGGACGGGACAAGAGGGGACAGATAGGATGGGACAAGAGGGGACAGATAGGATGGGACAAGAGGGGACAGAGAGAATTGGACAAAAGGGGACAGATAGGATGGGACAAGAGGGGACAGATAGGATGGGACAAGAGGGGACAGATAGGATGGGACAAGAGGGGACAGATAGGATGGGACAAGAGGGGACAGATAGGATGGGACAAGAGGGGACAGATAGGATGGGACAATAGAGGACAGATAGGATGGGACAAGAGGAGACAGAGAGGATTGGACAAGAGGGGACAGATAGGATGGGACAAGAGGGGACAGATAGGACGGGACAAGAGGGGACAGATAGGATGGGACAAGAGGGGACAGATAGGATGGGACAAGAGGGGACAGGGAGGATTGGACAAGAAGGGACAGGGAGGACGGGACAAGAGGGGACAGTGAATATGGGACAAGTGAATACAGATAGAAAGATTGGACAAGAGGAGAAAGGGAGGATGGAACAAGAGGGGGACAGGGAGGATGGGACAATGAGGGGGGCAGGGAGGATTGAACAAAGAGAGGGGCAGGGAGGACAGGACAAGAGGAGATAGATAGAATGGGACAAGAGGGGACAGGGAGGATGGGACAAAAGAGGACAGAGTGGATGGGACAATAGAGGACAGATAGGATGGGACAATAGAGGACAGAGAGGACGGTACAATAGAGGTCAGAGAGGACGGGACAATAGAGGACAGAGAGGATGGGACAATAGAGGACAGAGAGGATGGGACAATAGAGGACAGAGAGGATGGGACAATAGAGGACAGAGAGGATGGGACAATAGAGGACAGAGAGGATGGGACAATAGAGGTCAGAGAGGATGGGACAATAGAGGACAGAGAGGATGGGACAATAGAGGACAGAGAGGATGGGACAATAGAGGACAGAGAGGATGGGACAATAGAGGACAGAGAGGATGGGACAATAGAGGACAGAGAGGACGGGACAATAGAGGACAGAGAGGACGGGACAATAGAGGACAGAGAGGATGGGACAATAGAGGACAGAGAGATCAGTACAAGAGGAGAAGGGTAGGACAGGATAAGATGAGACAGATAGGATGGGACTAAAAGGGACAGTGAGGATGGAACAAGAGAGGATATATAAGACGGGACAAGAGGGGAGATATAGGACGGGACAAGAGGGGAGATATATAGGACGGGACAAGAGGGGAGATATAGGATGGGACAAGAGGGGAGATATATAGGACGAGACAAGAGGGGAGATATAGGACGGGACAAGAGGGGAGATATAGGACGGGACAAGAAGGAAGATATAGGACAGGACAAGAGGGGAGATATATAGGACGAGACAAGAGGGGAGATATATAGGACGAGACAAGAGGGGAGATATAGGACGGGACAAGAGGGGAGATATATAGGACGAGACAAGAGGGGAGATATATAGGACGAGACAAGAGGGGAGATATAGGACGGGACAAGAAGGAAGATATAGGACAGGACAAGAGGGGAGATATATAGGACAGGACAAGAGGGGAGATATATAGGACAGGACAAGAGGGGAGATATAGGATGGGACAAGAGGGGAGATATATAGGACGGGACAAGAGGGGAGATATAGGACGAGACAAGAGGGGAGATATAGGACGAGACAAGAGGGGAGATATATAGGACGAGACAAGAGGGGAGATATAGGACGGGACAAGAAGGAAGATATAGGACAGGACAAGAGGGGAGATATATAGGACGAGACAAGAGGGGAGATATAGGACGGGACAAGAGGGGAGATATATAGGACAGGACAAGAGGGGAGATATATAGGACGGGACAAGAGGGGAGATATATAGGACGAGACAAGAGGGGAGATATAGGACGGGACAAGAGGGGAGATATAGGACGGGACAAGAGGGGAGATATAGGACGAGACAAGAGGGGAGATATAGGACGGGACAAGAGGGGAGATATAGGACGGGACAAGAAGGAAGATATAGGACAGGACAAGAGGGGAGATATATAGGACGGGACGAGAGGGGAGATATATAGGACGAGACAAGAGGGGAGATATAGGACGGGACAAGAGGGGAGATATATAGGACGAGACAAGAGGGGAGATATAGGACGGGACAAGAGGGGAGATATATAGGACGAGACAAGAGGGGAGATATAGGACAGGACAAGAGGGGAGATATATAGGACGGGACGAGAGGGGAGATATATAGGACGAGACAAGAGGGGAGATATAGGACGGGACAAGAGGGGAGATATATAGGACGGGACAAGAGGGGAGATATATAGGACGAGACAAGAGGGGAGATATATAGGACGGGACAAGAGGGGAGATATATAGGACGAGACAAGAGGGGAGATATATAGGACGAGACAAGAGGGGAGATATAGGACGGGATAAGAGTGGATAGATAGGATGGGACAAGAGGGGACAATGAGGACAGGACAAGAGGGGACAATGAGGACAGGACAAGAGGGGAAGGGTAGAACAGGAGAAGAGGAGACAAATAGAACAGGACAAAAGGGAAAAGATGGGATGGGACAAGAGGGGACAGATAGGAAATGACAGGAGGGGATGAATAAGACAGGACAATAGGGGGCAGATAGGATGGGAAAGAATAGACAGGTAGGACAGGACTAGAGAGGACAGGAAAAGAGTAGACAGATAGGATGGGACAAGATGGAACAGATAGGACGAGACATGCAGGGACAGTGAGGAAGGTAAGGACAGGGAAAGAGGGGCTGGATAGAAGGATAGGAGATGCTGGGATAGGTAGAAACAAGGGTGCAGATGGGACAAGTAGATGGACAGGAGAAGATGAGACAGATAGAAGGATGGGAGAAGATGGGATAAATAACAGGGTGGGAAATGATGGGACAGATAGAAGGATGGGAGAATATAGGATACATATACGGATGGGAGAAGAAAGGACAGAAAGAAGATGGGACAAGTAGTTGGACAGGAGAAGGTGAGACAGAGAGAAGGACAAGATAAAATAGGACAGATAGAAGGATGGAAGAAGATGGGACAAAAAGAAGGATGGGAGAAGATGGGACAGATGGAAGGATGGGAGAAGATGGGACAGATGGAAGGATGGGAGAAGATGGGACAGATAGAAGGATGGAAGAAGATGGGACAGATGGAAGGATGGGAGAAGATGGGACAGATAGAAGGATGGAAGAAGATGGGACAGATGGAAGGATGGGAGAAGATGGGACAGATGGAAGGATGGGAGAAGATGGGACAGATAGAGGGATGGAAGAAGATGGGACAGATAGATGGATGAGAGAAGATGGAACAGATAGAACGATGGAAGAAGATAGAACAGATGGAAGGATGGGTGAAGATGGGTGAGATAGAAGGACAGTACAATATGGGACAGATAGAAGGATGAAAGAAGATGGGACAGATAGAAGGATGAAAGAAGATGGAACAGATGGAAGGATGGAAGAAGATGGAACAGATGGAAGGATGGAAGAAGATGGGACAGATAGAAGGATGGAAGGATGGAAGAAGATGGAACAGATGGAAGGATGGAAGAAGATGGGACAGATAGATGGATGGGTGAAGTTGGGTCAGATAGAGGTATGGGAGAATATGAGACCAACATAAAGACTGGACAGGATGGGAATAGCATTAGAAGAAAAGGAGAATAAAAATGGTAAAAATAAATAAATAAAGTGAGCAGATGAAGATAATGAAGGATGGATGGACAGATAGATGCTGGGAATGATTGAAATAAGACGGTGGGATGGTGCAGAGAGATGAAACCAGAATACAGGCCAGAGAGCTGTAAAACAAAGACAAGGCAGAATTGTGAGGGAAGGCCAAAAGATGAATGTGTGGATTTAAGCCCCGTACACACAAGTCGAAATTCGGCCAGGAATTTTCATCCGACGACCAATCTGCCGATTTTGGGATTGTTAGTATGATGCTTCCGACAACCGACTCCGACTTTTCGGCCGAAAAAATCCTGGTGCGCAGGCTATATAATTTTTGTCGACCGTCAAAACACGTCCGATTTTCGTCTCATTAGTACAGATTTCGATGGGGAAAAATCTTATGAGCAAGACTAGGCATGCTCAGAGATGAAAGAACACATAGAAAGCAATCCAACACATGACATCACTTCTATCACATGACATCACTTCTGAAGTAGAATTCTGTCGTGCGGGAAAATTCGTGTGCAGTCTAGGCACATTCCAACCAACAGACACCACTCTGGACAAAAGACAGACGACTGGTCGGCGGAAATTCGTTGCGTGTGTACGAGGCTTGAGAAAGGGATGGATGAAAGGTAAATGAACAAACATGAATGAACACTGAGGATAACTTTTGGTTCCTGGAACTATAGAAACAGAATCTTTACCTTCCAGAGGGTTCTGTGGGACAGATTGACCATTAAATGAGGTCTGACCGGCTCCAGCTGAGAAAGAAGAAATATCATTAAGACAACATCCGGTCACATGGCTGACATCATGTTGAAGAGGAATTTAGGGAATCTATGAGACCCTCGGAAATTATATATTTTAGAAAAAAGTTTCAGATGGGGGCATAGAAAACATCGGGGGATGGAGCAACTGAGGGATTCGGACTGTGATGTTGAGTATTCTAGTTTTTGAGAAGGAGGTAAATCTCACCGTATTTGGAGCTTGTGGCATCGGGATACCCAGCCTGGGCACCATATGGAGATTTGGCTCCTGCTGATAAAGGTAGAAAGTTCACTTATTAGTCTACAAAAATTCCACCACTACTTCATGATTAGGTCAGTTTTGAACATCTCACTTGCTAGCAAACCCTAGGAGGTCCAGTTGCATAAACCGATCCCAACTCTTACCAGTAACCAGAGGAAACTGGTGGGATTTGGGTTTCTGGCTGCTCGACAAAAGCTGCCTTGAGCCCAGAGACAAACGCACTTCAATTTTGCTGAGGTTTATGGAAGGCCAATGGGGACCATGGTCCAGGAGAAGCTTGCTTCCATCCTTGATGACTCCCACGCCCAAATTCCTAAAAGTTTGTGACCCCGGGACTTCCTATAATGCTCAACTGAATGTGGACCAAACTTTGCTTTTGGTCTGACGTATCTCGTTATTGCCCCTACACACCCCAGCCATCGGCCCATATTGGCTAAGTCCTTACACTCACCCTTCCCCTCCTTCCTCTCCTTGCCCATACTTGGCAAACGATCTTACTCCTTTCTGCCCCATCTTCATATCTTTTCTACTCTCTCTTCTGCATATACTGCTTCTTCTTCTTGCTTTGGTAGGTCTTCATAAAGTGTTCGACACTTCCCCACTCCAATACTGTAGAGATGCCCATAATAGCGAACACAGAGCTCTCCTCATCTGAACCATCTGTTTCCTACACCCTTCAAATAAGCCATGAGGTTTTTGCACCCTTATGACTCATGATATCTGGGTCATGCATGTGTACTGTGTTCGTATAATATGGTGGAGCCCTTTTACATATTGCACCTCTGTACCCCCTTGTGCCCTATAGTATTTTCTTCTACTGTCCTGGAAACATCTAAAAAAACAATAAAATCTTAGTGACACAAAAGGCCACCACCTAGTTACCAGACACAATGGCGGTGGAATGTTTTCCTTACCTGTTTTTGCAGACTTAGGGTCGTATCCTAGAGCATCGGGCTGTGACCTGTATGGGAGCTGACCATATGCACCTAAAGAGCAGACAGAGCGTCAGCAACACATTGAAGAGGAAACAGAAGTAGAAAGATTAAGGTGGCCACACACAGGGCAATTCCAAACACTTGAAACCACCTTTCAATCACAAAAACAACCAAACACAATACCCACCAAGAGGTTCTACTGGAGCCATGAAATTATCTAAGCTATCCGAGGGAACGTTATCCATTTACTTGTTTTTGTGATTGAACTCTAGTTAAAAAAAGTTGATGCAGCACCCTCTTATTTTAGGATATAGGATGTTAGGAAAGTTTAGTTTAGCTCCTCTAGTTTGCTCAGTGTCTCACAGGTTGTTGGTCTGAATATTTCCCCCTGCATTCTAGAGAGTTCTAGAATCATAGTGGGAGAAAAGATAGAAGGGCAGTCTTAAATGTTTATGGGGATCAAGCCAATCCCTGGGAGGTGTGCCCAGTAGGTGGTTGGAGAGCCCATACATAATTTGAAGCCTGCATTAGTCCTGGGTCCCACCCTGCTGGAGGAGCCCTGGGCTAAGGGGCCCCCTGCCCCTGGGGGAAGTCTGTTGAATATTGCCAAAGATCAGCTGTAGCACAGCTGGGGGGGCCTATTTCTAAAGCCCCGTACACACGCAACGATTATCGGCCGACCGATTGTCCGTCTTTTGTCCAGAGTTGTGTTTTGTTGGTTGGAATGTCCTCTAGACTGCACACGAATTTTCTCGCCCAACAAAATTCTACTTCAGAAGTGATGTCAGATTATTCCCTGTCGAAATCTGTACTGACTGCATGAAAATCGGCCGTTGTGTTGACGGCCAACAAAAATTTTATAGCCTGCACACCAGATTTTTTTCGGCCGAAAAGTCGGAGTCAGTTGTTGGAAGCATCATACTAACAAGCCGAAAATCGGCAGATCGGACGTTGGCCGAAAATTACCTGCCAATTTTCGACGCGTGTGTACGGGGCTTAAGTTTGGGATTTTGGTTTGGAGAGTACCCAGTGGAAGTTGGAGGAGAGTGTCCAGCTGTCTTGTGGAGTTGTGAGTTTGTTTCTCCCACACTATGGAGGGCCTGGTGATTTTTAGAAGGAGGCAACCAATGATCCTGTGGCATTGTGAGTACTGACCGGAGTTTTAGAGCTTTAGTGACTGTGTACAGTTCTTTACTCTTAAAAAGGCCCTAGCCAGGCTTATCCACCTTACCAACCGCTCCGCGTCTGCCTCCCCTCTCTGCCAATCCCTACACTGGCTTCTCCCCTCTCTGCCAATCCCTACACTGGCTCCTCCCCTCTCTGCCAATCCCTACACTGGCTCCCAATTGCCCAGCGAATTCAATTTAAAATACTAACCACAACATACAAAGCCATACACAACTCTGCCCCGAGCTACATCACCAATCTTGTCTCCAAATATCACCCAAACCGTCCTCTCCGCTCCTCTCAAGACCTCCTACTCTCAAGCTCCCTTGTCTCCTCCTCTCATGCTCGTCTCCAGGATTTCTCCAGGGCCTCTCCCATCCTCTGGAACTCTCTACCTCAACTTGTACGGCTATCTCCTACTCTAGCTGCTTTCAGGCGAACTCATCTCTTCAGGGAAGCCTATCACACCACCAACTAATCTGCCGTCAGCTCATTCCCTACTCTTACCTCTTGTAACACCTGCCCCATCCCATTAAATTGTAAGCTCTTCTGAGCAGGGCCCTCTAAATCCTCTTGTAATTGTATATGTACTGTCTCCCTCTAATATTGTAAAGCACTGCGTAAATTGCTGGCGCTATAGAAATCCTTATTAATAATAATAATAATAGTCACCACTTAGTCAGCAGAGATCTTTGCGGGAACGTAATCTCCCCTACCCTCCACTTGCTTTATGACACAGAGATGGATCAGTGGGAAGGAGAAGTGTCCTCTAGTTACTCAGGGCTTCTTTCTGGGGTATCCCAAGCGCCCCTCACCCAATCTAAGTTTAAACTGCAAAGCTGAGAGAAAATGCTGTGTGCCTGGCTGCTACTGCACCAAGTTTGGGGAAGGGACCAGTTTATCACATAGGCCTATTAGGGTGTGCGCTTAATAAAAATTTCCCATGTGTGGCCAGTATATGGTGAGGGACGAGCAAAGAGGTTTTTTTAGTAAGAGGAGACAGAAAGAGGAATGAGAGGATGAGACCGATGTAGGATAAGAGGTAAGAGAGAGAGGATAGCAAAGGAGAGGGCAGAGAGGAAGAGACAGCGATGGAGAGATGGAAGGAGAAGTGAAGAAAGGGACGCACCCAGCTTGGCGTTCTCTCCTGCAGGCCCTTGGTATGCACTGAGCGGATTTTTTAATCCTAAACGAGAAGATAAGAGTCACATGCCAAAGACGGGACAATGCCTTCCTCAACCCTTTGCCCCAGAGGAACCCTTGAAGTCTTGGGGAACCCCTGCTAAAACAAATCCATAGGAGTTCAGTGGAAAAAAAATTCCCCTTGCATTGGAGATCAGTGGTAGGACAGCCCCCCCCCCCCCTTTACAGTTGTGGTCAGAATACCAACCCAACCTTACAGACAGTTAAAAAGACCATTGGTGTCATGCATTCCACAGTAGATATAAGCTGGCACCTGGTAAATCCATCAGATGAAACATCTTTATTGGCTACACATAAGTCACATCACAAGTAACTCATTTTGTTTTGCGCTATGAGGAAGGCTGTCACAGCCGAAATGCGTTAACACACTTGTGATCTGACTTATGCGTAGTCAATAAAGATTTTCCACTTGGCTCATTTCTACTATGGGGTTTCTGTTTTAGTGTGGGAACACTTTGCTCTTCAGTCATAAGGGACTGAGCGGGTGGTTGAGCTTGGGTATCGTTTAACTCATTGTTGTCATGCAGTTGGCTCTGCCAAGAAGCCTTGGCCCTGGAACTATGCAGACACCATCAAATTGGAGGTCAATCAGCCACAGCTCAAGGAACCCATAGCAAACTCTGGAGGAACCCTACAGTTCCACGGAATAACTTACCATTAGCATATGGTTGCTGGTATAAACCTGTGGATAAAACAGGGAGAGAAGGATCAGAAAATGAATAATGATGGAAGATTGGTGGTCCAGGTTCAGCAGAATCAGAAATGGGGGAGAAACAGGATAATGAATGATGGAGGAGAGTCGGAGCCAAAGGGATCTGTTTGGCTTCCAGGACCAGTATGGAAGTGCCAACCATCCAGATGTTTATGGATTTTGTGCTGGATCTGAGGATCTGAAATGTCTGCAGACAAAGATTATTCCTGCATTCAGTGTGGTGATGTCATTACCCCAATCTTTTCTGCATTCAGTGTGGTGATGTCATTACCCCAATCTTTCCTGCATTCAGTGTGGTGATGTCATTACCCCAATCTTTCCTGCATTCAGTGTGGTGATGTCATTACCCCAATCTTTCCTGCATTCAGTGTGGTGATGTCATTACCCCAATCTAACCTTCTTCAGGCTCTGAGTTATATTTTGTTCCCCCTCCTAATAGATGAAGTCTCTCGCTATCACACATGGCTTGGCCGGCACTCTTCTCCACTCTCAAGACTGTCTGACAATATCCCAATAGTGATATTAAGTTTTATGGTACATGCAGGGCTGGTCCTAGACATTGTGCTGCCTGGGTCCAAGAATAAAATGTTTCCTCCCCCCATCCAAAAAATGACATACATATCCAGCAAAGAGATATTTCCATAAAGCAAAGAGACATACCCATATAGTAAAGAGACAGCCCAATCCAGCAAAGAGAAATACCCATATATTCAGCAAGGGACATCTCCATAAAGCAAAGGGTTATCCCCATTCAGTAAAGAGACAGCCCAACCCAGCAAAGAGAAATACCCATATATTCAGCAAGAGACATCTCCATAAAGCAAAGGGTTATCCCCATTCAGTAAAGTGACAGCCCAACCCAGCAAAGAAAATATCCATATATTCAGCAAGAGACATCTCCATAAAGCAAAGAGATATCCCCATTTAGTAAAGAGACAGTCCAATCCAGCAAAGAGAAATACCCATATATTCAGCAAGAGACATCTCCATAAAGCAAAGGGTTATCCCCATATAGTAATATAGTAAAGAGACAGCCCAATTCAGCAAAGAGACAGCCCAATCCAGCAAAGAGACATACCCACATATTCAGCAAAAAGACATGCCCCCTCCAGAAAAGAGACATGCCCAGAGGGAAGGAGGGAGTCTTGGGTCCTCGGGCAGTGTGCCCCTGTTGCTGCCCATCTAGTGCTGCCTGGGTCCCATGGACCCACTGGGACCCATGGTAGGGCACAGTAGGTACATGTGTCTGCACTACACTAAAGACCAGTAGCCGGGTAATCACATGCTGGAAAATCATGAAAAAGTCTTAGGAGGATCAAGGTTACAGGCCCAAAGCAGGAAAGCCCCCATAACTCAGATGAACCCTCATAGTCTGGTACCTGCTTTAGATGTCTTTGCTCCGATACCTACAAGACATAAGAAGATATAGTCACATATCTGCTCATTACACCCACCGTACATTATGCTCTATGCCAACCATTTAGCAAAAACTATTTTTTCCAGAAAAGGTGACAACTGACATGAAATCAGAGACAGCAGAAGGGAGGTAAGAGTAGGGGGCATATGGTTGGTTTCTGCATAGAAGTGATATCATATTATCATCCAGATAATGGTGGTGACATATGGACCCTCTGTGATCCTTCTTCATAGTATCTATGGATGTCCTCCTCACGTCAACCCCTCCCCCAAGGTGACACTTTGTGGTCATTCTTTTTCAGAACATTATTTATGGATGTCCTCCTCCAGTCATAAACCCCATCAGGTGACACTTTGTGATCATTTCTCATAGAACATTATCTATGGTTGTCCTCCTTAAGTCATAAATCCAATCAGGTGACACTTTGTGGTCATTCTATATAGAACATTATCTATGGATGTCCTCCAGTCATATACTGTACCCCAACAGGTGACACTTTCTGGTCATTCATTATCTATAGATGTCCTTCTCCAGTCATATACCCTGCAGATGACACAGTGACACTTTCTGGTCATTATATTATCTGTGGATGATCTCCTTCAGTCATATACCCCACCAGGTGACACTTTGTGGCCATTCCTGATAGAATATTATCTATGGATGTCCTCCAGTCATATGCCCAACCAGGAGGCACAATGATACTTTATGGTCACTCCTAATAGAACTTTAAATATAAATGTCCACCTATAGTGATCTACACCATAGGTGACACAGTGACACTTTGTGGTCACTTTCCATGGAATGTTATCTACAGAATGATGTCATTCAGTAATATATCCTACCAGGGGACACAGTGACACTGAACTTGGTGTTGGCTATTACTGTGACACAACAATATGAATATACAGTATATATATATATATATATATAAGCAGAGATTGTTGAGTCCAGATAAAGGATGTGATGGATACCTTGTGGGAAGACGTTGCTAGGGTAGCCGGAGGCTGTGGAGGAAAGAGATTGACATGTGACTTAGGTGAGGATAAAGACATAGATGACAGGTAGGTGGGCCTAGATTACAAGGTGGACTTACCAACTTTGGAAGGTTTTCCTATTCCACCTGGGAAAAAGAAAGACATTGTCATAGTTACCCATACAACAATTCCTGACCTTCTTGGGGCCCGGCTCCCATCCCGGCTCCCATCCCAAGCCCAAGGGCTTCCTTCATGCATGACAAGTTTCCTTTTATTGGTTAAACTTGATGAACGTGTTTCTTTTTATCAGCCAAACTAACTATGTAAGTAAGGATTTTTATAACTATTAATAAGGTCATTGTTAATTAATGTTCCACCAACATCTTCTGCAATGCTGTACAAGGTGAGGACACCCAGGCTATTACTTCAAAAGCCTAAACTCCAGTCAATCATTGGCCAATCATTGATCTTTAGTTTTGGTTGGAGTGGATGGAGAAGGTTCAGTTGCTCTGTCTGGATTTTATTGTTGCAGAACAGAAAGTGAAGGGAAACATCTCAAATGGGCCACCAAAAATAAAAACTTGACAGAGGCCCCCAAACTCACCCTTCTACCCATCATCCAAAATGAATAAAATGGCCGCATTTGGGCTCACCATATATAGTGCCAACATCTCCCATGGTACAGTACAAGGAGTTCATGACATTATTAATAAATAAAATATGTATATAACACCAACATTTTCTGTAGTGCAGTACAACGTGAGGGTGTGTAGGGGCTATAAAAATAATTTTATGACATTCTATTATTTATATAGCATCAACATCTTCAGCAATGCAGTACAAAGTGAGTATAATAGCACTATAAAACACATGAATACTGGACATGAAAGATGGGGAATGAGAAACCACAAGAGCCTGCAATCCAATACCTTGGTATAGTGCAGCACCATTTCCGTATCCTGCAATATGAATGAGAAAAGTTACTTAGCGCCAATCAGGGTATATATATATATATATATATAGAGAGAGAGAGAGATAGATAGAGAGATATAGATATATATATATATATATATATATATATAGAGAGAGAGAGAGAAAAGATAGACAGACAGACAGATAGATAGATAGAGAGACAGCTCTGGGGTCTCTGCCAGGTTCTGTAGGCAGCATCTTGTGGCCTTCACCAGAGCCTTCATCTCATACAGGGTGCAGGGTTATAATCCATCTCTATACACAGCCCATGTGCAGATAGTGTGAAGGTCACGTGTCATATGAACTGTCACCACATACCTGCTTTGGATGGTTTCCCTCCTATACCTGAAAAACAGAGACATTCAATCAGCACATTGTCCTAATGTGTCCCCCGACAGACGTAATGGACTCCACCCAGCAAATAATCACATTACCCCCCCTCTCACCATCAGAGAAGGCTTAGTACACACCATACTGTATGTTTTCTATGTAATGAAATGTTCTCCAAACATTCTAAACAAAGGGCCAGTTTACTTTCCTTCAGCCTTTGGGCGGGCCGGAGTATGGCCAGAGGGTGTAGAAAATGTTCTGGGTTTCACTAGAAGTAAACAATGCCCCATTGTTGGTTTTAATAGGAGGAATGGTGACTCATTTTATCAGCGGGAGGAACAGTGATCCATGATTGGTGCCAGTGGATGGAATGGTGATCAATCATTGGTGTCAGTGGATGGAATTGTGCTCCTACATTGGTGTCAGTGGATGGAATGATGCTCCATTATTGGTGTCAGTGGATGGAACGAAGCTCCATTATTGGTGTCAGTGGATGGAATTGTGCTCCTATATTGGTGTCAGTGGATGGAACGAAGCTCCATTATTGGTGTCAGTGGATGGAACGAAGCTCCATTATTGGTGTCAGTGGATGGAATTGTGCTCCTATATTGGTGTCAGTGGATGGAATGAAGCTCCATTATTGGTGTCAGTGGATGGAACGAAGCTCCATTATTGGTGTCAGTGGATGGCTTGGTTCTTTATCATTGATATCAGTGGAGGGAATGGTGCCCTATCATTGGTGTCAGTGGATGAAAGGGTGCTCCATCATTGGTGGTAATCTACAGGGATATGATAAGATGATTTTCTGCCCCCCACCCCTTCCCTCAAACTGTGGCATTTTAGGTGAAGGCCTACACATCTTTCTAAATGTTCCAGTCTGGCTCCAAACCAGATATCATATATGGTCCATGATGCCCCCTGATGCTTCTAAAAGGATCCAGATCACAAGGTACACCTGACTGATGACCAGAATCCAACTGTATAATTGCCATCAGACTTCCCTACACCTAGGCACTCAAAGGGCCTAAGTGTTATATAGACTGTTCCAGGTGTCTCAGCACTGTGAGAACTTGTTCAGATGGTTGTTTGAGGGTAGGGTGGGCTAGATTAATGTGAGGGGCAATAGTGTAACCTTTAGGGTTTTGAAATAAAAGTTCTAATTGAAAATTTCTTTGTAAAGAAGAGTTTATGTTGTAGTACACCATTGTCCATATGTTATACATCTCAATACCTTGCTGCTGCTGCTGTTGCTGCTGTTGCTGCTGGTAGGCATTAGGGTAACCTCCTCCATATCCATTTCTGTATCCTACGGTAAAAATGAGAGACTTAATTATTAAAGAAGATCCAGGAGTGACAGAGAGGTCCAGATAAGAGAATCAGACAATGAAAGCTGGAGGGATAGAATGATGAAGAGAGCAGCAGAGGCTTTTCCTCCCTGAGCTGTTATATTGGGGTAAGGAGGGGCAGTGCCTGAGTGAGGGCAGTTACAGAAGGGAGGAAAGGGTACATCCAGGAAGGATGGAACCACAATGGGATTCTGCTGAGAAGTTCACAACAGAAACCCCTAACAAGGCTTCAGAAAGTATTTAAACTTAGGAGACCTACCAGCCTTTGGGGGCTTTCCACCATACCCTGAAATAGAGAGAAAGTAACAGTAGATAAATGATCAGATACTAAGACAAACCTTCCTAGGGACCTCAAATATGAGAATCCTACAAACCACCCAGTAAATTCAATCTATAAGTGTCCTCCAAACCTCAGAGCAGACCCATATATCAGAATCCTCCAAATGGCTAAGGAGACCCATATGTGAGAATCCTCCGAACCTCCAAGGAGACACATACTATATATAAGAATCCTCCGAACCTCCAAGGAGACACATACTATATATAAGAATCCTCCGAACCTCCAAGGAGACACATACTATATATGAGAATCCTCCGAACCTCCAAGGAGACACATACTATATATGAGAATCCTCCGAACCTCCAAGGAGACACATACTATATATGAGAATCCTCCGAACCTCCAAGGAGACACATACTATATATGAGAATCCTCCGAACCTCCAAGGAGACACATACTATATATGAGAATCCTCCGAACCTCCAAGGAGACACATACTATATATGAGAATCCTCCGAACCTCCAAGGAGACACATACTATATATAAGAATCCTCCGAACCTCCAAGGAGACACATACTATATATGAGAATCCTCCGAACCTCCAAGGAGACACATACTATATATGAGAATCCTCCGAACCTCCAAGGAGACACATACTATATATGAGAATCCTCCGAACCTCCAAGGAGACATACTATATATGAGAATCCTCCGAACCTCCAAGGAGACACATACTATATATGAGAATCCTCCAAGGAGACACATACTATATATGAGAATCCTCCAAGGAGACACATACTATTATATGAGAATCCTCCAAGGAGACACATACTATATATGAGAATCCTCCAAGGAGACACATATATGAAAATCCTTTAAACCTCCAATGAGACACGTATTAGAGAATCCTCCAAACTTCCAAGGAGACTCATATATTAGAATCCTCCAAACCTCCAAGGAGACTCATATATTAGAATCCTCCAAACCTCCAAGGAGACTCATATATTAGAATCCTCCAAACCTCCAAGGAGACTCATATATTAGAATCCTCCAAACCTCCAAGGAGACTCATATATGAGAATCCTCCAAACCTCCAAGGAGACACCCATATAAGAATCCTCCTAACATACAAGGAGACACATATATGAGAATCCTCCAAACCTCTGAGGAGACCCCTAAATATGAGAGCCCTCAAGCACCCTTGAGATCTGAATATGAAAGCCCTTTAAACTAGGAAATACTGAATACAAAAGTCTACCGAACCTCCCAGAACACCTCAGATACAACAGTCCTCCAAGGACGGTCCTCCAAGACTTCCTGGAGAACTTAAAATGAGAGTTCCCCACACTTTCCAGAAGAACCCAAATATGAAAGTTCTCAGGGATCTTATGTCATGTAGAGGAAAAATTAGACCCTCAGATGGTGAATCACTTTACGGAGCTCAGTAGATATTGGTAAATGCTATTAAGTATTACACTTTTCTTACCTGGCTGCTGAAAGTTACTGGGATACTGACCACCATTATTTCCGTACCCTGCAGAGAAGAGGGAAAAAGGGATCCTGATTATTTCCAGCCATGGCCAAAGGAGGACAGAAAGGAAGCAGAGTAAAAAGGATGGAAAACATAATGAGAAGATCGAAGGGAACAGGGAGGAAGATGAAGGATACAGGGAGGAGGATGAAGGATACAGGGAGGAGGATGAAGGATACAGGGAGGAGGATGAAGGATACAGGGAGGAGGATGAAGGATACAGGGAGGAAGATGAAGGATACAGGGAGGAGGATGAAGGATACAGGGAGGAGGATGAAGGATACAGGGAGGAGGATGAAGGATAAATGGAGGAGGATGAAGGATACAGGGAGGAGGATGAAGGATACAGGGAGGAGGATGAAGGATAAATGGAGGAGGATGAAGGATACAGGGAGGAGGATGAAGGATACAGAGTGCAGGCTGAAGGACATAGTGAGTTGGATGAAAATCAAAGCAAATAGGAAGGAGGACACACTGTGGAGGAGGATGGACAAAGCAAAAAAGGATGAAAGACATAGTGAGGGGGATGAGCAACACAGCAAGGAGGATAAAGAACACAGGAGGATGGAGGACACAGTGGGGATGATGAAGAATATGGCAAAGATGATAAAGGACATGCCGAGGAGGATGAAGGACATTGCAAGGAGGATGGAGGACACAGTGAGGAGGATGAAGGAGATTGTGAGGAGGATGGAGGACACAGTGGGAAGGATGAAGGACATGGCATGGAAGATGAAGGACCCTACAAGGAGGATGGGAGACAGTGGCGAGGATGAAGGACATGACAAGGAGGATATAGGACATTGCAAGGAGGATGGAGGACACAGTGAGGAGAATTAAGGCCACAATGAGGGGGGTGAAGGACACAGCGAGTAGAATGAGGACATGGCGGGGAGTATGGAGGACACAGTGAAGAGAATGAAGAACATGGCGAGGAGGATAGAAGACACAGTGAGGAGGATGAAGGACATAGTGAGGAGGATGGAGGACACAGTGGGAAGGATGAAGGACATGGCATGGAAGATGAAGGACCCTGCAAGGAGGATGGGAGACAGTAGCGAGGATGAAGGACATGACAAGGAGGATATAGGACATTGCAAGGAGGATGGAGGACACAGTGAGGAGAATTAAGGCCACAATGAGGGGGGTGAAGGACACAGCGAGTAGAATGAAGACATGGCGAGGAGGATAGAAGACACAGTGAGGAGGATGAAGGACATAGTGAGGAGGATGGAGGACACAGTGGGAAGGATGAAGGACATGGCGGGGAGGATGGAGGACACAGTGAGGAGAATTAAGGCCACAATGAGGGGGGTGAAGGACACAGCGAGTAGAATGAAGACATGGCGAGGAGGATAGAAGACACAGTGAGGAGGATGAAGGACATAGTGAGGAGGATGGAGGACACAGTGGGAAGGATGAAGGACATGGCGGGGAGTATGGAGGACACAGTGGGAAGGATGAAGGACATAGTGAGGAGGATAGAAGACACAGTGAGGAGGATGAAGGACATAGTGAGGAGGATGGAGGACACAGTGGGAAGGATGAAGGACATGGCGGGGAGGATGGAGGACACAGTGAAGAGAATGAAGAACATGGCGAGGAGGATAGAAGACACAGTGAGGAGGATGAAGGACATAGCGAGGAGGATGGACACATCAAGAAATACCAGTAATAAGGGGGACAGATGTTATTACCAGCCTGAGCGCCATATTGAGGGTAACTTCCAGCTCCATAACCTGGAAAAGACACAGGAGCAAACCAAACAAAACATAAGCAGAAACCTTGAACAGAAATGATTTCCCCCTCTAGATCTCTAAAATTCCCAGGAAAAGTCATTTCATTGAATATTATTCTGGATAATAAGAGTAAAAGAAGGATGTACCGGTTTGCTCGCCATACTGGGGGTAATTAGAGGCTCCGTAACCTGTGTGGGCAGAAGACACAAAAGATGAGAAAAATGAGGGGACCCCAAAGAACAGAGAAAGGACAACACAAGGAGGCATTAATAGATGGCATTAATGGGCTGTAGCATAATATTATATAATGTTACTGGTAACATAAATAAAAAATGGAATTGGATATTAAAAACGAGACAATCGCAGACCGACAGAGACAATCACAGAGCGACAGAGACAATCACAGAGCGACAGAGACAATCACAGAGCGACAGAGACAATCACAGAGCGACAGAGACAATCACAGAGCGACAGAGACAATCACAGAAAGACAGAGACAATCACAGAGCGACAGAGACAATCACAGAGCGACAGAGACAATCACAGAGCTACAGAGACAATCACAGAGCGACAGAGACAATCACAGAGCGACACTCCATACAGGAGGATAGAGATCAGAGAAATGGCTGAGAAATGACGGCACTACCTTGGGCTGCATACTGCGGGAAGGTCCCGGCTCCATATCCTACGGTAAAGAGAACATACAAGGTTTTTAGAAGACGTTTCCTACAAGCCAAGACATTCCTTTATTCCTAGCAAACCGATTGTTCTTCATTTCCCTGATTTTCCAATCTATTCTGCTGGTGTTCCTGAACTCAGCTCATTGACTCCTTCTACCAGCTACTAACTGAGGTCTGAAGATTTATCCTCCTCAGCCAATCACTGAGGAGTTTTTTCAGCCTGTAAGGGAAGGTTATTAACGTTTGGAACCTTCCAGAGTATTTTCCCCTCCTCTGGGTTTGGGTAAGAGGGATTCTCCTACAGAGCCAGAGGCCTCCATCCACCCAGCAAGATGTCAGCCACATGCTACACAAGAATTTGGGGGTTCAGAGATTAGATGGTGTAAGAAGTAGGGCTGCCGCTTTTTTTGGGGTACCTTGTTTTTCTAGTCCTCTGTGTCAGGGGTTATGATGAATAAAATTAAAAAATCAAGTGACTTTCTGCCCACTTATTCAACCCACCCAACACCAAGGATCCCAGTGAGCAGACATTTGGGCGTTTGGAAATGTACCCCTGATATATCCCTTTGGGGGTTTCCCTACACCCCCCTGGGAGGCACGGCGCTACATCAAACAACCATCACTGAAATCCAACAGAAAGTCTCCAAACTGACAGCCACCAATCAGATCCAAACCGAGTCAGGGCAGGTGTGATAGTTGGTGGATGGTGGGCAAGGGTGATGATATATTTATTTATTACAGGCATTGATATAGTGCTGACAATTTACACAGCGCTTTACATATATATATATATTGTACATTCACATCAGTCCCTGCCCTCAAGGTGCTTACAATCTAAAGCCCCTATCTCACATTTATACATATACATACACATACTAGGGCTAAATTAGACAAGAGCCAATTAAGCTGCCAGCATGTCTTTTGCAGTGTGGGATTGGTGGCTGGCAAGGGGGATGATTGGTGGGAGGTGGGCAGGGGGGGATTATTGGTGGGTAGGGGGGATGATTAGTGAATGGTGGGTGGGGGGGATGATTAGTGGATGGTGGGCAGGGGGATAATTGGTGGATGGTAGGCAGGGGATGATTGGTGGATGGTAGGCAGGGGAGATGATGGGGGGGGGGTGTTTGGTGGAAGGTGGGTAGGGGGTATGATTGGTGGGTAGGGAGATGATTAGCGGATGGTGTGTACGGGGATGATTAGTGGATGGTGGGCAGGGAGGGGATGATTGGTGGATGGTGGGCAGGGAGATAATTGGTGGATGGTAGGCAGGGGGTATGATTGGTGGCCAGGGTGGATGATTGGTGGATGGTGGGCAGGGGGGATGATTGGTGGCCAGGGAGGATGATTGGTGGATGGTGGGCAGGGGGGATGATTGGTGGGCAGAGGGGGAAGATTAATGGATCGTGGGCAGTGGGAATGATAGGTGTATGAATGGCAATGGGAATAATAGGTGGATGATTGGCAGTGGGGATGACTGGTGCATGGTTGGCAGTAGGATTAATAGTGAATGGTGAACAGGGGGAACGATTGATGAATGGTTGACAGGGGGTGATTGGTAGATGGTTGTCAGAAGTGATGATTGGTGGATGGGTGGCAGTGGGGATGATTGGTGGATGGCAGGCAGAGTGATGATTGGTGAATGGTTGGCAGGGGTGATGATTGGTGGATGGTGGGGGCAGTGGGGATGATTGGTGGATGGTGGGCAGTGTGATGATTGGTAAATAGTTGACAGGGGGTGATTGGTAGATGGTTGTCAGAAGTGATGATTGGTGGATGGGTGGCAGTGGGGATGATTGGTGGATGGCAGGCAGCGTGATGATTGGTGAATGGTTGGCAGGGGCGATGATTGGTGGATGGTGGGCAGTGGGGATTTATGGGGGATGGCAGGCAGAGTGATGATTGGTGAATGGTTGGCAGGGTGATGATTTGTGGATGGTTGGCAGTGGAGTTGATTGGTGGATGGGTGGCAGGGGTGATGATTGGTAAATAGTTGACAGAGGTGATAATCGGTGGATGGTTGGCAGTGGGGATGATTGCTGGATGGCTGGTAGTGGGGACGATTGGTGGATGGTGGGGCAGTGGGGATATTTGGTGGATGGTGGGGCGTGTGATGATTGGTAAATAGTTGACAGAGGTGATAATTGGTGGATGGTTGGCAGTGGGGATGATTGGTGGATGGTGGGCAGTGGGGATGATTGGTAAATAGTTGGCAGTGGGGATGATTGGTAAATAGTTGGCAGTGGGGATGATTGGTGGATGGGTGGCAGGGTGATGCTTGTTAAATAGTTGACAGAGGTGATAATCAGTGGATGATTGGCAGTGGGGATGATTGGTGGATGGTGGGCAGTAGGGATGATCTATGGATGGCTGGCAGTGGGGATGATCATTGGATGGTGGGGCAGTGGGGATGATTGGTAAATAGTTGGCAGAGGTGATAATCGGTGGATGGTTGGCAGTGGGGATGATTGCTGGATGGCTGGTAGTGGGGACGATTGGTGGATGGTAGGCAGTTGGGGATAATTGGTGGATGGTAATCCTTATTACTAATACAAATTTCTATATCTGTTCCCTGTTTGGAGATGTGTAGAAATTGATATCACCAGGAGGAGGATTTGGGGTGATTAGAGCACACGTACCTGCTTTGGATGGCTTCCCTCCATAGCCTGAAATAGAAGGAATGTCTACTATCATTAACTCTATTAAGCTGAGTAAATAAAATGGTTTTCATTGTACATGCTGCCTGAATCTATGTAAGAGTATAAAATAAGAACCATCTGTTTCTACTCCAGATATTAGAATAAAAGGGAGAAGCTGAGTGGTTGCTGTAAGCAACACAGAAAGTTTTTCTTTCATATAGATTGCAACTGTGCAGAATAACCCTGTATGCAATTTGAAAGCAGAACAAGTGCCATCTAGTGGTTGGAAAGCTAACTGTGCACTGCTAGGAGTGAGAGTGAGTAATACTGAGCGTTAGACAAACTAATACCTTGCTGGCCAATGTTACTCGGGTATCCAGCAGCCCCATTTCCATAGCCTGCAGAAAATGCAACAGATTAAAGTAAAAAGAAGGTCTAAGAGATAGATAGATAGATAGATAGATAGATAGATAGATAGATAGATAGATAGATAGATAGATAGATAGATAGATAGATAGATAGATAGATAGATAGATAGATAGATAGATAGATAGATAGATAGATAGATAGATAGATAGATAGATAGATAGATAGATAGATAGATAGATAGATAGATAGATAGATAGATAGATAGATAGATAGATAGAATGCAGAATAATATTACTCTAAAAATATATGTACAAAGTATACAAAACATTGACAACTATACCTCCTTGAGCTGCGATGTTTGGATATCCTGCTGCACCGTAACCTGGAAATAAAGAAGATGGTT
Organism: Pelophylax lessonae; assembly: GCF_965119305.1. Classification (NCBI taxonomy): domain Eukaryota; kingdom Metazoa; phylum Chordata; class Amphibia; order Anura; family Ranidae; genus Pelophylax; species Pelophylax lessonae. The sequence continues at coordinate 2,357,719 of NC_138773.1, read as the reverse complement.
GCAGAGATTACATTAAAAAATATGAAGTTCAGGGAGAACAGAAAATTGGGGGGAGGGGGGAGGGGTGAAATGTCATTCAGACACATCATCACAATTTCCCCCCTCCTAGGGGCTCTCTATTTTATAGTAACAGTAGTGCATCATTTGTAGTCAGAGCAATGGATCAATGGTGGCAAGAGAACGAGGACTGTAATGGGGACGTACACCAGGCCTGAGGAAAACGCGGTCCTTTAACCCATGACAACAATGTATTTCAAAGGACAAAAAGGTAACACTAGAGTCAAATTTCCATGTTGTCGGGAAAGATATTAGTACGAAACAGTATTACAGATCAATGTAACGTCTCTAAAGGGTCCGTAGAGGGCACCTGAACCCTGGATCCAGAATAACCCACTGGAGTCCATTCATACCTAAATGTCTGCATATGTTTAATGGTGGTGGAAGGTCTTCTAGTAATAAAATATCTCAGAGGAGACATTCAGAATAACCGGAGTATACATGAACAGGAGGGAGAAGACATGACAGAGATGGAAGGAGTTGTAATAATAGAGATGGAAGGAGTTGTAATGGACAGACATAGGGAACCAGCAGAAGGATTACTTTGTACAGCCTAAAAGGGAGAACAGAGAGCAATGGATCAATCATGGCACAAAGAGAATGAGGACTGTAATGGGCACGTACACCAGGCCTGAGGAAAATGCGGTCCTTTAACCCATGACAACAATGTATTTCAAAGGACAAAAAGGTAACACTAGAGTCAAATTTCCATGTTGTCGGGAAAGATATTAGTACGAAACAGTATTACAGATCAATGTAACGTCTCTAAAGGGTCCGTAGAGGGCACCTGAACCCTGGATCCAGAATAACCCACTGGAGTCCATTCATACCTAAAAGTCTGCATATGTTTAATGGTGGTGGAAGGTCTTCTAGTAATAAAATATCTCAGAGGAGACATTCAGAATAACAGGAGTATACATGAACAGGAGGGAGAAGACATGACAGAGATGGAAGGAGTTGTAATGACAGAGATGGAAGGAGTTGTAATGGACAGACACAGGGAACCAGCAGAAGGATTACTTTGTACAGCCTAGAAGGGAGAACAGAAAGTCAATACCAGCTTTGGGCGATTTTGCTCCTAGGCCTACAAAATAAATGAAACACACAAAAAGTCAGTTGTATTTAAAAGCAGAGATTCTTAAAGGTGCAACATCTTAGATGTAATGATTTCTGGATAATTCGTCATCACTTGGATCTCACCTTGTCCAAGAACATTGCCCAAGTAGCTTCCAGCTCTGTTTGCATAACCTGCAATATTTAATGAATATTTATTTCACCATACTCCCAAAATCACAGATCACCTCTCCATAAGGGTGACTTCCTTTGTAGCAATTTTATTTTATTATTCTTTAACACCTTCTAGTTACCTGGTTTCTGTTTAGCAGCCTGAGGATACTGGCCCGGACCTGGTGATTGAAGAAGAAGACAGTTGGTTATGGTGAACCAGGGTGGATCAATTTAGTTATAAACAAAAGAGGGGAAATCCTTGTGTGACTGGCACTCTGTATGACTGAGCTTCTTCAAGACAAAGGTTCCACACATACTATCCAAGAATCACCATCAAGACAAGAGGTACAAGACAAAAAAAAAAGCTTCTCAATTGTGATATAGAGGAAAAAGAAATCACTCACCTGATTTCCCAGCCTTTACACCTAGTCCTCCATATCCATTTCCAGCTCCTGAGGAAGAGATTGTGTTGGTATGTGCCATGCATTCTACATGCCCCCAAACCACAACTCACATCTAGCCCCAGTCACTAACTCCCCCACCAACCTACCCCAGTTACCTGACCCCTTCTGGGCTAAACCCCGTCACCAACCCCCCTACCAACCTACCTCAGTCATCCTACATGTTTCAAACTAGCCGTAGTCATCTTACCTCTTCCAAACAGTTACCAAATCCCCACCAGCTTACCTCAGTCACCTGACCCCTTCCAAACCAGCCCTGGTCACAAACTTCCCCACCAACCTAACCTCATTCACCTGACTCCTTCCAAACTAACCACATTAACAAATTGACCACTAACCTACCCTAGTTGCCTAACCTTGTCTGATCTAGCCCCAGCATATACCCTTTATCAAACTGCTTCCAATCACCACCTCCCCCATCAACCTGCACCAATCACCTGACCCCTCACTACTTAGCCCCAGTCACCAACTCTTCTACCAACTTACCCTAGTCAACTGACCCTTTATAACCTTCCAACCTATCCGTATTTACCAGTTCCCTATCAACCTAGCCCTAGTCACATGAATCCTTGCATCCTAGCCCCAGTGCTCTAATCCCTCGCAACCTAGCTCCAAAAACCAAATCTCCCAATGACAATCCCAAGTCACCAGACCCCTTCTTATCAAGCCCTAGTCAAATGACCCTCAAACATATCTACATATATAATGGCCCCTCTCAACTTATTTCAGATCATCTGCTCCCTCCAAAAATTCCTCCAACCACCAGACAACTCCAAACCTCCCTCCAATCACTGTACACCTCCAAACCTTCCTCCAACTACCAGATATCTCAAAGCTTCCTCCAAATACCTCCAACCTTCCTCCAACCACCAGACAACTCCAAACCTCCCTCCAACTACCAGATATCTCAAAGCTTCCTCCAACTACCAGATATCTCAAAGCTTCCTCCAAATACCTCCAACCTTCCTCCAACCACCAGACAACTCTAAACCTTCCTCCAACTATCAGACACCTCCAACCATCAGACAACTCCAAACCTTCTTCCAACTATCAGACACCTCCAACCATCAGACAACTCCAAACCTTCCTCCAATCACCAGACAACTCCAAACCTTCTTCCAACCTTCCTCCAATCACCAGACAACTCCAAACCTTCTTCCAACCTTCCTCCAAACACCAGACAATTCCAATCTTCTTCCAACCACGGACACCTTCACAGTTATGGGCCATACACACTAAGATTTTCTGAAGACTTTTTCCTTTAGATTTACCAAAACCATATAATATGAGGTCAAACAAACACTTTCAATTTGTATGCAATCCGGCAGGCCCTTCACTACATAGAAAAGGTAATTCTGAAGGAAAAAGTCTTCAGAAAATGGTATAGTGTGTATGGCCCTTACTTCCAGTCAACTGAATAATCAGGGCAGAAACTTACCATAAGGACCTTGTTGGTAACCTTGAGATGGGTTCTGAGGGTATTTTCCTGCACCCAAAAAATATGAAGATAGTGTCATAGTCATACTGTGTTTAGAGAAGTTTCTAGTCAGTACATATTCAGTGTTAAAGTCAGATTGTAGATAGAGACAATTGTAAAAACAGATCAGACTGTAAAAAGGGATAGTTGTAGTCGGTATATAAAGTAGATATAGACAGTTGCAGTCGCTGTATACACAGGTCAGACTGTACATATAGACGGTTGTAGTCGGTGTATACACAGGTCAGACTGTAGATATAGATGGTTGTAGTCGGTGTATACACAGGTCAGACTGTGGATATAGATGGTTGTAGTCGGTGTATACACCGGTCAGACTGTGGATATAGATGGTTGTAGTCAGTGCATACACAGGTCAGACTGTAGATATAGATGGTTGTAGTCGGTGTATACACAGGTCAGACTGTAGATATAGATGGTTGTAGTCGGTGTATACACAGGTCAGACTGTAGATATAGACGGTTGTAAACGGTTGTAGTCAGACTGTAGATATAGACGGTTGTAGTCGGTGTATACACAGGTCAGACTGTAGATATAGATGGTTGTAGTCAGTGTATACACAGGTCGAATGATGATATAGATGATTGTAGTCGGTTGTAGTCAGATTGCAGATATAGACGGTTGTAGTTGGTGTATACACAGGTCAGACTGTAGATGTAGACGGTTGTAGTCGGTGTATACACAGGTCAGACTGTAGATAGATGGTTGTAGTTGGTGTATACACAGGTCAGGCTGTAGATAGATGGTTGTAGTTGGTGTATACACAGGTCAGACTGTAGATATAGACGGTTGTAGTCGGTGTATACACAGGTCAGACTGTAGATAGATGGTTGTAGTTGGTGTATACACAGGTCAGACTGTAGATATAGACGGTTGTAGTCGGTGTATACACAGGTCAGACTGTAGATAGACGGTTGTAGTCGGTGTATACACAGGTCAGACTGTAGATATAGACGGTTGTAGTCAGTGTATACACAGGTCAGACTGTAGATAGATGGTTGTAGTCGGTGTATACACAGGTCAGACTGCAGATATAGACGGTTGTAGTCGATGTATACACAGGTCAGACTGTAGATATAGATGGTTGTAGTTGGTGTATACACAGGTCAGACTGTAGATATAGACGGTTGTAGTCGGTGTATACACAGGTCAGACTGTAGATATAGACGGTTGTAGTCGGTGTATACACAGGTCAGACTGTAGATATAGACGGTTGTAGTCAGTGTATACACAGGTCAGACTGTAGATAGATGGTTGTAGTCGGTGTATACACAGGTCAGACTGCAGATATAGACGGTTGTAGTCGATGTATACACAGGTCAGACTGTAGATATAGATGGTTGTAGTCGGTGTATACACAGGTCAGACTGTAGATAGACGGTTGTAGTCGGTGTATACACAGGTCAGACTGTAGATATAGACGGTTGTAGTCAGTGTATACACAGGTCAGACTGTAGATAGATGGTTGTAGTCGGTGTATACACAGGTCAGACTGTAGATATAGACGGTTGTAGTCGGTGTATACACAGGTCAGACTGTAGATAGACGGTTGTAGTCGGTGTATACACAGGTCAGACTGTAGATATAGACGGTTGTAGTCGGTGTATACACAGGTCAGACTGTAGATAGACGGTTGTAGTCGGTGTATACACAGGTCAGACTGTAGATATAGACGGTTGTAGTCAGTGTATACACAGGTCAGACTGTAGATAGATGGTTGTAGTCGGTGTATACACAGGTCAGACTGTAGATATAGACGGTTGTAGTCGATGTATACACAGGTCAGACTGTAGATATAGACGGTTGTAGTCGGTGTATACACAGGTCAGACTGTAGATAGACGGTTGTAGTCGGTGTATACACAGGTCAGACTGTAGATATAGACGGTTGTAGTCGGTGTATACACAGGTCAGACTGTAGATAGACGGTTGTAGTCGGTGTATACACAGGTCAGACTGTAGATATAGACGGTTGTAGTCAGTGTATACACAGGTCAGACTGTAGATAGATGGTTGTAGTCGGTGTATACACAGGTCAGACTGTAGATATAGACGGTTGTAGTCGATGTATACACAGGTCAGACTGCAGATATAGACGGTTGTAGTCGATGTATACACAGGTCAGACTGTAGATATAGACGGTTGTAGTCGGTGTATACACAGGTCAGACTGTAGATAGATGGTTGTAGTCGGAGTATACACAGGTCAGACTGTAGATAGACGGTTGTAGTCGGTGTATACACAGGTCAGACTGTAGATAGATGGTTGTAGTCAGTGTATACACAGGTCAGACTGTAGATAGACGGTTGTAGTCGGTGTATACACAGGTCAGACTGTAGATATAGATGGTTGTAGTCGGTGTATACACCGGTCAGACTGTAGATATAGACGGTTGTAGTCAGTGTATACACAGGTCAGACTGTAGATATAGATGCTTGTAGTCAGTGTATACACCGGTCAGACTGTAGATATAGACAGTTGTAGTCGGTGTATACACAGGTCAAACTGTAGATAGACGGTTGTAGTCGGTGTATACGTAGGTCAGACTGTAGATAGATGGTTGTAGTCAGTGTATACACAGGTCAGACTGTAGATATAGATGGTTGTAGTCGGAGTATACACCGGTCAGACTGTAGATATAGACGGTTGTAGTCGGTGTATACACAGGTCAGACTGTAGATAGATGGTTGTAGTCAGTGTATACACAGGTCAGACTGTAGATAGATGGTTGTAGTCGGTGTATACACAGGTCAGACTGTAGATAGACGGTTGTAGTCAGTGCATACACAGGTCAGACTGTAGATATAGACGGTTGTAGTCGGTGTATACGTAGGTCAGACTGTAGATATAGACGGTTGTAGTCGGAGTATACACAGGTCAGACTGTAGATAGATGGTTGTAGTCAGTGCATACACAGGTCAGACTGTAGATATAGACGGTTGTAGTCGGTGTATACGTAGGTCAGACTGTAGATATAGACGGTTGTAGTCAGAGTATACACCGGTCAGACTGTAGATATAGACGGTTGTAGTCAGAGTATACACAGGTCAGACTGTAGATATAGATGGTTGTAGTCGGTGTATACACAGGTCAGACTGTAGATATAGATGGTTGTAGTCGGTGTATACACCGGTCAGACTGTAGATATAGATGGTTGTAGTCGGTGTATACACAGGTCAGACTGTAGATATAGATGGTTGTAGTCGGTGTATACACCGGTCAGGCTGTAGATATAGACGGTTGTAGTTGGTGTATACACCGGTCAGACTGTAGATAGACGGTTGTAGTCGGTGTATACGTAGGTCAGACTGTAGATAGACGGTTGTAGTCAGTGTATACACAGGTCAGACTGTAGATATAGACGGTTGTAGTCAGTGCATACACAGGTCAGACTGTAGATAGATGGTTGTAGTCAGTGCATACACAGGTCAGACTGTAGATATAGATGGTTGTAGTCGGTGTATACACAGGTCAGACTGTAGATAGACGGTTGTAGTCAGTGCATACACAGGTCAGACTGTAGATATAGACAGTTGTAGTCGGTGTATACACAGGTCAGACTGTAGATATAGATGGTTGTAGTCAGTGTATACACAGGTCAGACTGTAGATATAGATGGTTGTAGTCGGTGTATACACCGGTCAGACTGTAGATATAGATGGTTGTAGTCAGTGTATACACAGGTCAAACTGTAGATAAACGGTTGTAGTCGGTGTATACACAGGTCAGACTGTAGATATAGATGGTTGTAGTCGGTGTATACGTAGGTCAGACTGTAGATATAGACGGTTGTAGTCGGTGTATACACAGGTCAGACTGTAGATATAGACGGTTGTAGTCGGTGTATACGTAGGTCAGACTGTAGATATAGACGGTTGTAGTTGGTGTATACACAGGTCAGACTGTAGATATAGACGGTTGTAGTCGGTGCATACACAGGTCAGACTGTAGATATAGACGGTTGTAGTCGGTGTATACGTAGGTCAGACTGTAGATAGATGGTTGTAGTCAGTGTATACACAGGTCAGACTGTAGATAAACGGTTGTAGTCGGTGTATACACAGGTCAGACTGTAGATATAGATGGTTGTATTCAGTCTGTAGATGGAGACAGGACAGCACACAATACAGTCAAAGTTTTTGAAGTAAGAGAACCAAACATGTAAAACTAACCTCCAGATTTTGCCCCCAGAGGACCTGTAAGTCCCGGCTGTTGGGCCCCTGCACCTAAACCTGGAAATGAGGAAATAGGAGTCAATTCATTATAAACTGTCTATGGACACTTAGTAGGCAGTTAGATGGTCAGTACTGTCCGTGGCAAGAGTCAGGGGGGTGTAGTGGAGTCAGAGTGTTGGATAGGGACAGTTGGAGGTTAGTAAGGGGGCACTTAGGTGGGCAGTAAAGTCAGTGAAGTAGTTGGAAGGTTGGAAAGGCACAGTGTCAGTTTGAGGTCATTTGGGGGCAGTTAGGTGGACAGTACAGTCACTGGAAGAGTCAGAGGCAGTGTCAGTTGGAGGTCATTTGGGGGCAGTTAGGATGACAGTACAGTCACTGGAAGGGTCAGAAGCAGTGTCAGTTGGAGGTCATTTGGGGGCAGTTAGGATGACAGTACAGTCACTGGAAGGGTCAGAAGCAGTGTCAGTTGGAGGTCAGTCAGGGAGCAGTAGGGTGAGCAGTAAATTTAGGTGGCTGGAAAGAATCAGTTGGAAATCACAGTTGGGTGGACAGTACAGTCAGTGGGGAAGTCAGAAAACAGTGTCAATTGATGGCCAGTCAGGGAGAAGTTGGGCGAGCAGTAAAATCAGGGGGCTGGGGAGAAGTAGAAACAGTTGGAGGCCATTCAGGGGGCAGTTGGGTGGGCAGTTCAGTCTGTGGGCCAACTGGACAGTTGAAAAGGGACAATGTCAGTTGGAGGTCAGTCAGGGGGAAGTTGGGTGAGCAGCACGGGCAGTAGGCCAGCTGTAGGGTTGGAAAAGGGCAGTGTCAGTTGAAAGTCAGTCAGGAGGCAGTTGGGCGGGCAGTAAAGTCAGAGGTCTGGGGAGTGTCAGTTGGAGATCAGTCATTAGGGCAGTTGGGTGAGCAGTGCACTTGGCTAGCTGGAGGGTTGGAAAGGGGCAGTGGCAGTAGGAAGTCAGTCAAGAGGCAGTTGGGTGTGCAGTACAGTCAGAGGTCTGGAGAGTCAGCGGGCCATTTGGAAAGTTGGAAAGGGGCAGTGGCAGTTGGAGATTGGTCAGGGAGCAGCTGTGTGGGCAGTAAAGTCAGTGCAGTCAGTACAGACAGCTGGAGAAAGGCAGTGTCAGTCTCGGTAAAAGAGGGGCAGTGCTTGCACCAGTAGGGGGGAGCAGTCAGGTGTTAAATGATGGCGGTTGGTTGCAGTCTTGCTCTCACCCCTGGAATAATCCGGCTGATATATAGGGTTTCCTCCGGCACTCTGCTGGGGTTTGGCCCCTGAAGGAAACGGGAAGGACATTTGAACAGGGCAGAGATAACATATATAATGAAATGCTCCTCGGGTGACTTTTTCTCCACCAGTCGCTAAACGCCATTTTTAGGTTCCAGGGTCACTTTATTGAGGAACCAACATGATCTCCCTGTGGACCTCCCAAAGCTTATTAAATCTTCCCCTCCACCAAACCACATCTCCACATTGATACCCTCAATCAGTGCCTCAAAGATGAAATCTGATACAAACTGGATCCACCATGCAGAGGGATTGGGCAGTTTTCATAAAGAAGAAAGGTTCTTCCAGTTCCTGGAGACCACGAGGGACACTTTTCACCAGGGATACTGCTCCAGATATGGTATAAATTGTAACGCATGTAATAAAAGTCACAATCCTGAACATAGATCTGGAATCCTGGGTCAGTGAGCCCCCTTCCGTCCTGTGAGCCCCCTCCCGTCCTGTGAGTCCCCTCCCGTCCTGTGAGTCCCCTCCCGTCCTGTGAGCCCCCTCCCGTCCTGTGAGCCCCCTCCCGTCCTGTGAGCCCCCTCCCGTCCTGTGAGCCCCCTTCCGTCCTGTGAGTCCCCTCCCGTCCTGCGAGTCCCCTCCCGTCCTGTGAGTCCCCTTCCGTCCTGTGAGCCCCCTCCCGTCCTGTGAGCCCCCTTTTGTCCTGTGAGTCCCCTTCCGTCCTGTGAGCCCCCTTTTGTCCTGTGAGTCCCCTCCCGTCCTGTGAGTCCCCTCCCGTCCTGTGAGCCCCCTTCCGTCCTGTGAGCCCCCTCCCGTCCTGTGAGCCCCCTCCCGTCCTGTGAGTCCCCTTCCGTCCTGTGAGCCCCCTCCCGTCCTGTGAGCCCCCTCCCGTCCTGTGAGCCCCCTTCCGTCCTGTGAGCCCCCTTCCGTCCTGTGAGCCCCCTCCCGTCCTGCGAGTCCCCTTCCGTCCTGTGAGCCCCCTCCCGTCCTGTGAGTCCCCTCCCGTCCTGTGAGTCCCCTCCCGTCCTGTGAGCCCCCTCCCGTCCTGCGAGTCCCCTCCCGTCCTGTGAGTCCCCTTCCGTCCTGTGAGCCCCCTCCCGTCCTGCGAGTCCCCTTCCGTCCTGTGAGCCCCCTTTTGTCCTGTGAGTCCCTCTCTCCACCTCCCGTCTCTTGTCCTCCCAACCTGAACTCCGCTGGTTTTCTCACTCTACAACCAGACTGTGAGCAAACTGTGAAGATCTTCAACCCCCCCCACCCCCCTCCCCCTCCACCCATCCCACCACATTCCCACCCCAGAGTCTGGAGCACTACAATCCCTCAGTATTACACCTTCCCCGTGAGATAGAGCACTACAACCCCCACCATGACAACCTCTGGGGACCAAGAACCAAGACACATAGGTGGGAGAAAACATGGGGCCTAGCTTTTTGGAACAGCTCCTGGCGTCCATTGTCATACACGGCGTGTTCAGATTGTGGGCTCCACGAGGGCCCCATTCTGTACAATATCAGCCTGGGGCCCAGCACTACAGCTGGGGGAACATTTACACTTTCAGGGCAGGAAGCAGTCAGCACTATGGAGGGGAAATATGGCTGTAAAAGGAGAAGACATGGAAGATGGGGTACTGTAGATGTAATGGGGTATTAGCCAGCATAGATGTAGTACATTATGAGGTGGATGGGCAGTATAGATGTATAGAGTATTAGATGGATGGGCAGTATAAATGTTGCATGGTGTTAGGTGGATGGGCAGTATAGATATATAGAGTATTAGATGGATGGGCAGTATAGATATATAGAGTATTAGATGGATGGGCAGTATAGATATATAGAGTATTAGATGGATGGGCGGTATAAATGTTGCATGGTATTAGATGGATGGGCAGTAATGATATAGTAGGGTATTCAATGGATGGGCAGTGTATATGTAGTAGGGTATTGGGTGAATGGGCAGTAACAATGTAGTCGGGTACTAGGTGGATGGGCAGTATATATGTAGTAGGGTACTAGATGGATGGGCAGTAACGATGTAGTAGGGTATTAGGTGGATGGGCAGTAACGATGTAGTAGGGTACTAGGTGGATGGGCAGTAATGATGTAGCAGGGTACTAAGTGGATGGGCAGTAATGATGTAGTAGGGTAATAAGTGGATGGGCAGTAATGATTTAGTAGGGGTATTAGGTGGATGGGCAATAACAATATAGTAGGGTACTAGGTGGATGGGCAGTATATATGTAGTCGGGTACTAGGTGGATGGGCAGTAATGATGTAGCAGGGTACTAAGTGGATGGGCAGTAATGATGTAGTAGGGGTATTAGGTGGATGGGCAATAACAATGTAGTAGGGTACTAGGTGGATGGGTGGTACAGATGTAGTAGGGTACTAGGTGGATGGGCAGTAACGATGTAGTGGGGTACTAGGTGGATGGGCAGTAAAGATGTAGTGGGGTACTAGGTGGATGGGCAGTAAAGATGTAGTGGGGTACTAGGTGGATGGGCAGTAAAGATGTAGTGGGGTACTAGGTGGATGGGCAGTAAAGATGTAGTGGGGTACTAGGTGGACGGGTGGTACAGATGTAGTAGGGTACTAGGTGGATGGGTGGTACAGATGTAGTAGGGTACTAGGTGGACGGGTGGTACAGATGTAGTAGGGTACTAGGTGGATGGGTGGTACAGATGTAGTAGGGTACTAGGTGGATGGGCGGGGTACAGATGTAGTAGGGTACTAGGTGGATGGGCAGTAACGATGTAGTAGGGTACTAGGTGGATGGGCGGGGTACAGATGTAGTAGGGTACTAGGTGGATGGGCGGGGGTACAGATGTAGTAGGGTACTAGGTGGATGGGCGGGGTACAGATGTAGTAGGGTACTAGGTGGATGGGCGGGGGTACAGATGTAGTAGGGTACTAGGTGGATGGGCGGGGTACAGATGTAGTAGGGTACTAGGTGGATGGGCGGGGTACAGATGTAGTAGGGTACTAGGTGGATGGGCGGGGGTACAGATGTAGTAGGGTACTAGGTGGATGGGCGGGGTACAGATGTAGTAGGGTACTAGGTGGATGGGCGGGGTACAGATGTAGTAGGGTACTCGGTAGAAGGGCAGCAGACATTTAGGAAAGGACTATAAACATATAGTTATGGGGATGTGGTAAGGAGGGTAAGGAGATATACTCGGGGGGTATATTGGGTGAGTAGAGGGGCATATAAAGTGCTATCTGTTATTGAGGAGACATCAGGCAGGTGATAGACATGTTGGAGGGGTGGAAGGTACAGAAAGCCGGAGACATCTACACTCTTCCCAGCACCGAGTATCACAGCATCCATCACCCTCCAATGAAGGATTTATGTATGACAAGAAGACCTCAGACAGTCACATATTTCATACAGGTATATAGATAGAGAGAATCAGCCACCTACCTCCTTGTAAGCTGAACCCCACCAGGGACAGGAGCAGTACGAAGCGCAGCATTGTTCAGAATGTGCAGGAAGCAGAGACAGCCCTGGGGCCCGGGCCCCTAGATATACCCCAGCAATTCCACCCACCCCCACCCCTCCTACATGTAATGTGTCAAATCCTGCCATCGCCCAGACACACAGGTGTCATATGTACACAGCGGAGTACGGGGCCCAAATACCAGTCTACTCCCCCTAGAAGAATGATACCAGTCATCCACCGTCCCCGGGATTTATATCACCCCACCAGATCCTCAGCCTACTACCCCCCTACATCCTACTACACCCCTACATCCTACTACACCCCTACATCCTACTACACCCCTACATCCTACTACACCCCCACATCCTACTACACCCCTACATCCTACTACACCCCTACATCCAACTACACCCCTACATCCTACTACACCCCTACATCCAACTACACCCCTACATCCTACTACACCCCTACATCCTACTACACCCCTACATCCTACTACACCCCTACATCTACTACACCCCTACATCTACTACACCCCTACATCCTACTACACCCCTACATCTACTACACCCCTACATCCTACTACACCCCTACATCCTACTACACCCCTACATCCAACTACACCCCTACATCCTACTACACCCCTACATCCTACTACACCCCTACATCCAACTACACCCCTACATCCTACTACACCCCTACATCCAACTACACCCCTACATCTACTACACCCCTACATCCAACTACACCCCTACATCCTACTACACCCCTACATCCTACTACACCCCTACATCCAACTACACCCCTACATCCTACTACACCCCTACATCTACTACACCCCTACATCCTACTACACCCCTACATCTACTACACCCCCACATCTACTACACCCCTACATCCTACTACACCCCTACATCCTACTACACCCCTACTAGTCCTGTACACACCCCTACATCCTACTACACCCCTACATCCAACTACACCCCTACATCCTACTACACCCCTACATCCTACTACACCCCTACATCTACTACACCCCTACATCCAACTACACCCCTACATCCTACTACACCCCTACATCCTACTACACCCCTACATCCAACTACACCCCTAAATCCTACTACACCCCTACATCCTACTACACCCCCACATCTACTACACCCCTACATCCAACTACACCCCTACATCCTACTACACCCCTACATCCTACTACACCCCTACATCCAACTACACCCCTACATCCTACTACACCCCTACATCTACTACACCCCTACATCCTACTACACCCCTACATCTACTACACCCCTACATCCAACTACACCCCTACATCCTACTACACCCCTACATCCTACTACACCCCTACATCTACTACACCCCTACATCTACTACACCCCTACATCCTACTACACCCCTACATCCTACTACACCCCTACTAGTCCTGTACACACCCCTACATCCTACTACACCCCTACATCCTACTACACCCCTAAATCCTACTACACCCCTACATCCTACTACACCCCCACATCTACTACACCCCTACATCCAACTACACCCCTACATCCTACTACACCCCTACATCCAACTACACCCCTACATCTACTACACCCCTACATCCAACTACACCCCTACATCCTACTACACCCCTACATCTACTACACCCCTACATCCAACTACACCCCTACATCCTACTACACCCCCACATCCCTACATCCAACTACACCCCTACATCCTACTACACCCCCACATCTACTACACCCCTACATCCTACTACACCCCTACTAGTCCTGTACTACACCCTCACATCCTACTACACCCCTACATCCTACTACATCCCTACATCACCCCTACATCTACTACACCCCTACATCCAACTACACCCCCACATCTACTACACCCCTACATCCTACTACACCCCTACTAGTCCTGTACTACACCCCCACATCCTACTACACCCCTACTAGTCCTGTACACACCCCTACATCCTACTACACCCCTACTAGTCCTGTACACACCCCTACATCCAACTACACCCCTACATCCTACTACACCCCTACATCCAACTACACCCCTACATCCTACTACACCCCTACATCCAACCAAACCCCTACATCCTACTACACCCCTACATCCAACTACACCCCTACATCCAACTACACCCCTACATCCTACTACACCCCTACATCCAACTACACCCCTACATCCTACTACACCCCTACATCCTACTACACCCCTACATCCAACTACACCCCTACATCCTACTACACCCCTACATCCAACTACACCCCTACATCCTACTACACCCCTACATCTACTACACCCCTACATCCAACTACACCCCCACATCTACTACACCCCTACATCCTACTACACCCCTACTAGTCCTGTACTACACCCCCACATCCTACTACACCCCTACATCCAACTACACCCCTACATCCTACTACACCCCTACATCCAACTACACCCCCACATCCTACTACACCCCCACATCTACTACACCCCTACATCCAACTACACCCCTACATCTACTACACCCCTACATCTACTACACCCCTACATCCAACTACACCCCTACATCCTACTACACCCCCACATCCTACTACACCCCCACATCTACTACACCCCTACATCTACTACACCCCTACATCCTACTACACCCCTACATCCTACTACACCCCTACATCTACTACACCCCTACATCCAACTACACCCCTACATCCAACTACACCCCTACATCCTACTACACCCCCTACATCCTACTACACCCCCACATCCTACTACACCCCCACATCCTACTACACCCCTACTAGTCCTGTACTACACCCCTACTAGTCCTGTACACACCCCCACATCCTACTACACCCCTACTAGTCCTGTACGCACCCCCACATCCTACTACACCCCTACTAGTCCCAGACGCACCCCCACATCCTACTACACCCTTACTAGTCCCAGACGCACCCCCACATCCTACTACACCCCTACATCCTACTACACCCCTACTAGTCCTGTACTACACCCCCACATCCTACTACACCCCTACTAGTCCTGTACGCACCCCCACATCCTACTACACCCCTACTAGTCCTGTACACACCCCCACATCCTACTACACACCTACTACTCCTGCATGAACCCCCACATCCTACTAGACCTCTACAATTCCAACACTCACCCCGATATCCTACTACACCCCTACTAGTCCTGCACGAACCCCCACATCCTACTAGACCTCTACAATTCCAATACTCACCCCTACTAGTCCTGTACACACCCCCACATCCTACTACACCCCTACTAGTCCTGTACACACCCCCACATCCTACTACTCCTGCACAAACCCCCACATCCTACTAGACCTCTACAATTCCAATACTCACCCCTACTAGTCCTGTACTACACCCCCACATCCTACTACACCCCTACTAGTCCTGTACGCACCCCCACATCCTACTACACCCCTACTAGTCCTGTACACACCCCCACATCCTACTACACCCCTACTAGTCCTGCACGAACCCCCACATCCTACTAGACCTCTACAATTCCAATACTCACCCTCCACATCCTACTACACCTCTACAATTCCAATACTAACCTCCCCCACATCCTACTAGACCTCTACAATTCCAATACTCACCCTCCACATCCTACTACACCTCTACAATTCCAATAATCACCCCCACATCCTACTACATCTCTACAATTCCAATATTCACCCCCACATCCTACTACACCTCTACAATTCCAATACTCACCCCACATCCTACTACACCTCTACAATTCCACTCACCCCCACATCCTACTACACCTCTACATTCCCAATACTCACCCCCACATCCTACTACACCTCTAAAATTCCAATACTCACCCCCACATCCTACTACACCCCTACAATTCCAATACTCACCCCTACATCCTACTACACCTCTACAATTCCAATACTCACCCCACATCCTACTACACCTCTACAATTCCAATACTCACCCCACATCCTACTACACCTCTACAATTCCAATACTCACCCCTCACATCCTACTACACCTCTACAATTCCAATACTCACCCCACATCCTACTACACCTATACAATTCCAATACTCACCCCTCACATCCTACTACACCCCTACAATTCCAATAATCAGCCCCCACATCCTACTACACCTCTACAATTCCAATACTCACCCCACATCCTACTACACCTCTACAATTCCAATACTCACCCCTCACATCCTACTACACCTCTACAATTCCAATACTCACCCCGACATGCTACTACACATCTACAATTCCACTCACCCCCACATCCTACTACACCTCTACAATTCCAATACTCACCCCACATCCTACTACACCTCTACAATTCCACTCACCCCCACATCCTACTACACCTCTACAATTCCACTCACCCCCACATCCTACTACACCTCTACAATTCCAATACTCACCCCTTCATCCTACTACACCTCTACAATTCCAATACTCACCCCCACATCCTACTACACCTCTACAATTCCACTCACCCCCACATCCTACTACACCTCTACAATTCCAATACTCACCCCCACATCCTACTACACCTCTACAATTCCAATACTCACCCCCACATCCTACTACACCTCTACAATTCCAATACTCACCCCCACATCCTACTACACCTCTACAATTCCAATACTCACCCCCACATCCTACTAGACCTCTATAATCCCAATACTCACCCCTACATCCTACTACACCTCTACAATTCCAATACTCACCCCCACATCCTACTACACCTCTACATTCCCAATACTCACCCCCACATCCTACTACACCTCTACAATTCCAATAATCACCCCCCACATCCTACTACACCTCTACAATTCCAATACTCACCCCACATCCTACTACACCTCTACAATTCCAATACTCACCCCCACATCCTACTACACCTCTACAATTCCAATACTCACACCCATATCCTACTACACCTCTACAATTCCAATACTCATCCGACATGCTACTACACATCTACAATTCCACTCACCCCCACATCCTACTACACCTCTACAATTCCACTCACCCTCGCATCCTACTACACCTCTACAATTCCAATACTCACCCCCACATCCTACTACACCTCTACAATTCCAATACTCACCCCCACATCCTACTACACCTCTACAGTTCTAATACTCACCCCCCACCTCCTACTACACCTCTACAAGTCCAATACTCACCCCCACATCCTACTACACCTCTACAAGTCCAATACTCACCCCCACCTCCTACTACACCTCTACAAGTCCAATACTCACCCCCACATCCTACTACACCTCTACAATTCCAATACTCACCCCACATCCTACTACACCTCTACAATTCCAATACTCACCCCCCACATCCTACTACACCTCTACAATTCCAATACTCACCCCGACATCCTACTACACCTCTACAATTCCAATACTCACCACTACAACCTACTACACCTCTACAATTCCAATACTCACACCCATATCCTACTACACCTCTACAATTCCAATACTCACCCTCCACATCCTACTACACCTCTACAATTCCAATACTCACCCCCACGTCCTACTACACCTATACAATTCCAATACTCATCCCCCACATCCTTCTACACCTCTACAATTCCAATACTCACCCTCCACATCCTACTACACCTCTACAATTCAAATACTCACCCCCACATCCTACTACACCACTACAATTCCAATACACCTCTAAAAGCCCTATACTCACCCCCCCCCCCCACCCACATCTTACTACACCTCTACAATTCCATTACTTACCTTCCACATCCTACTACACCTCTACTACTCACCCTCCACATTTTACTACACCTCTACTACTCACCCCCATATCCTACTACACCCCTACTAGTTCAGTACGCACTCTCATACCCTACTACACCCATACTAGTCCTGTACTCACCATCTCACCCCACATCCTACTAGTCTTGTACTCACCCCCATACTTAACTGCACCCCTACAAGTCCTATACTCACTCCTATATCCTAATACACCATTAAAAGTCCTGGACTCACACCAATATCCTACCAAACCCCTACTAAACCTATACTCACCCCCAAAACCTTCTACACTCCTATTAGTCCTGCAGTCAGCCCCATCTTCTACTACACCCCTACCAGTCCTGTACTCACCCTAATATCTTACTACACCCCCACTAGTCCTGTACTTACCCCCATATTCAATTATAACCTACGAGTCCTATATTTTCTCCCATATACAACTACACCCCTACTAGTGTTGTAATCCCTCTCATATCTTACTACACCTCTACTAGTCCTGAACTCACCCCCATATCCTAGTACACCCCTACCTTGCCCTTATATCTTGCTACATCTCTACTAGTCCTGTACTTACCCCCGATCCTGTTACACCTCACTAGTCGTTTATTCATCCTCATATCCTACTACACCCCTACTAGTATTGTACTCACCCTCATATCTTACTACACTTCTACTAGTCCTGCACATACCCCAATATCCTATTACATCTCTACTAGTCCTTCACTCACCCCTGTTTCGTACTACACCCTTACTTTTCTCATACTCACCCTCAAATCTTACTACACCTTTAATAGTCCTGTACGTACCCCAATATTCTATTACACCCTACTAGTCCTGTATTGACCACCATATCCTACTACATCTCTACTAGTCCCATACTCACCCCCATATATTATAACATCTCTGGTGCTGTACCCACCCCCTTAACTCACTATACCGTAATAGTCCTTTAATAACCTCCATATCTTACTATACCATACTAGTCCTGTACTCACCCTTAATTCCTACTACACCCCTACTATGCCTGTACTCACCTCCCTATCTTACAACACCCCAATTAGTTTGGTTCTGACTCCTGTATCCTACTCTTCCTACTAGACTTCTACTCTCCACAATGTCCTACTAAACCTCTATTAGTTATCTACTCACCCACATATCCTAATAATCCTGTAATTACCCCTCTATCCTACTCTACCCCTCTAGCCTACTTCACTCCTCCTAGTTCTGTACTTACCCCTCTATCCTATTCCACACCTACTGGCCCTTTATTTACCCCTCTATCCTACCCCACCCCTACTAGTCCTGTACTTACCCCTCTATCCTACCCCACCCCTACTAGTCCTGTACTTACCCCTCTATCCTACCCCACCCCTACTAGTCCTGTACTTACCCCTCTATCATACCCCACCTCTACTACTCCTGTACTTACCCCTCTATCCTACCCCACCCCTACTAGTCCTGTACTTACCCCTTTATCCTACCCCACCCCTACTAGTCCTGTACTTACCCCTCTATCCTACTCCACCCCTACTAGTCCTGTACTTACCCCTCTATCCTACTCCACCCCTACTAGTCCTGTACTTACCCCTTTATCCTACTCCACCCCTTCTAGTCCTGTACTTACCCCTCTATCATACCCCACCCTACTAGTCCTGTACTTACCCCTCTATCATACCCCACCGGTACTAGTCCTGTACTTACCCCTCTATCCTATTCCACACCTACTAGTTCTGTACTTACCCCTCTATCCTACTCCACCCCTACTAGTCCTGTACTTACCCCTCTATCCTACCCCACCCCTACTAGTCCTGTACTTACCCCTCTATCCTACCCCACCCCTACTAGTCCTGTACTTACCCCTTTATCCTACTCCACCCCTACTAGTCCTGTACTTACCCCTCTATCATACCCCACCCCTACTAGTCCTGTACTTACCCCTCTATCATACCCCACCCCTACTAGTCCTGTACTTACCCCTCTATCCTACCCCACCCCTACTAGTCCTGTACTTACCCCTCTATCATACCCCACCCCTACTAGTCCTGTACTTACCCCTCTATCCTACCCCACCCCTACTAGTCCTGTACTTACCCCTCTATCCTACCCCACCCCTACTAGTCCTGTACTTACCCCTCTATCCTACCCCACCCCTACTAGTCCTGTACTTACCCCTCTATCCTACCCCACCCCTACTAGTCCTGTTTTATCACCCATATCTCACTCCAGTGTACCCTTATAGAGCTGGACTCCAGCTTGATTGTTACACATCTAGTAGTAAGGTCCCCCCGGTGATGTCAGCCCTGTAGTATATCTCCAATCAGAGCCATGCATCAGCTTGGAGAAGCAGGGACCCCGGCAGTGTACAGGAATGTGACATGGAGGTGCCATATTTAAATATCGGAGAAGACAGGAACAGACTGCCAATGATGGGTGACAGAGAGTTCACCGAGAGTGCACAAGAGGAAGAGAGATGTCCTGGGACTCCCCCCTATAGATGAGAGATATCTGTACAATACGATGTGTCATAGACTGGGGGTCATACACCATGAAGACCCAACACTTCATCTGTACAATACGATGTGTCATAGACTGGGGGTCATACACCATGAAGACCCAACACTTCATCTGTACAATACGATGTGTCATAGACTGGGGGTCATACACCATGAGGACCCAACACTTCATCTGTACAATACGATGTGTCATAGACTGGAGGTCATACACCATGAAGACCCAACACTTCATCTGTACAATACGATGTGTCATAGACTGGGGGGTCATACACCATGAAGACCCAACTCTTCATCTGTACAATACGATGTGTCATAGACTGGGGGTCATACACCATGGAGACCCAACACTTCATCTGTACAATACGATGTGTCATAGACTGGGGGTCATACACCATGGAGACCCAACATTCCATCTGTACAATACGATGTGTCATAGACTGGGGGTCATACACCATGAAGACCCAACACTCCATCTGTACAATACGATGTGTCATAGACTGGGGGTCATACACCATGAAGACCCAACACTTCATCTGTACAATACGATGTGTCATAGACTGGGGGTCATACACCATGAAGACCCAACACTTCATCTGTACAATACGATGTGTCATAGACTGGGGGTCATACACCATGAAGACCCAACACTCCATCTGTACAATACGATGTGTCATAGACTGGAGGTCATACACCATGAAGACCCAACACTTCATCTGTACAATACGATGTGTCATAGACTGGAGGTCATACACCATGGAGACCCAACACTCCATCTGTACAATACGATGTGTCATAGACTGGAGGTCATACACCATGAGGACCCAACACTTCATCTGTACAATACGATGTGTCATAGACTGGAGGTCATACACCATGAAGACCCAACTCTTCATCTGTACAATACGATGTGTCATAGACTGGGGGTCATACACCATGAGGACCCAACACTTCATCTGTACAATACGATGTGTCATAGACTGGGGGTCATACACCATGAGGACCCAACACTTCATCTGTACAATACGATGTGTCATAGACTGGAGGTCATACACCATGAAGACCCAACACTCCATCTGTACAATACGATGTGTCATAGACTGGGGGTCATACACCATGAAGACCCAACACTTCATCTGTACAATACGATGTGTCATAGACTGGGGGTCATACACCATGAAGACCCAACACTCCATCTGTACAATACGATGTGTCATAGACTGGGGGTCATACACCATGAGGACCCAACACTTCATCTGTACAATACGATGTGTCATAGACTGGGGGTCATACACCATGAGGACCCAACACTTCATCTGTACAATACGATGTGTCATAGACTGGGGGTCATACACCATGAAGACCCAACACTTCATCTGTACAATACGATGTGTCATAGACTGGGGGTCATACACCATGAAGACCCAGTGATTCATCTGTACAATACGATGTGTCATAGACTGGAGGTCATACACCATGAAGACCCAACTCTTCATCTGTACAATACGATGTGTCATAGACTGGGGGTCATACACCATGGAGACCCAACACTCCATCTGTACAATACGATGTGTCATAGACTGGGGGTCATACACCATGAAGACCCAACACTTCATCTGTACAATACGATGTGTCATAGACTGGGGGTCATACACCATGAAGACCCAACACTTCATCTGTACAATACGATGTGTCATAGACTGGGGGTCATACACCATGAAGACCCAACACTTCATCTGTACAATACGATGTGTCATAGACTGGGGGTCATACACCATGAAGACCCAACACTTCATCTGTACAATACGATGTGTCATAGACTGGGGGTCATACACCATGGAGACCCAACTCTTCATCTGTACAATACGATGTGTCATAGACTGGGGGTCATACACCATGAAGACCCAACACTCCATCTGTACAATACGATGTGTCATAGACTGGGGGTCATACACCATGAAGATCCAACACTTCATCTGTACAATACGATGTGTCATAGACTGGGGGTCATACACCATGAAGACCCAACACTCCATCTGTACAATACGATGTGTCATAGACTGGGGGTCATACACCATGGAGACCCAACACTTCATCTGTACAATACGATGTGTCATAGACTGGGGGTCATACACCATGGAGACCCAACTCTTCATCTGTACAATACGATGTGTCATAGACTGGGGGTCATACACCATGAAGACCCAACACTTCATCTGTACAATACGATGTGTCATAGACTGGGGGTCATACACCATGGAGACCCAACTCTTCATCTGTACAATACGATGTGTCATAGACTGGAGGTCATACACCATGAAGACCCAACACTTCATCTGTACAATACGATGTGTCATAGACTGGGGGTCATACACCATGAAGACCCAACACTTCATCTGTACAATACGATGTGTCATAGACTGGGGGTCATACACCATGAAGACCCAACACTTCATCTGTACAATACGATGTGTCATAGACTGGGGGTCATACACCATGGAGACCCAACTCTTCATCTGTACAATACGATGTGTCATAGACTGGGGGTCATACACCATGAAGACCCAACACTCCATCTGTACAATACAATGTGTCATAGACTGGGGGTCATACACCATGAAGATCCAACACTTCATCTGTACAATACGATGTGTCATAGACTGGGGGTCATACACCATGAAGACCCAACACTCCATCTGTACAATACGATGTGTCATAGACTGGGGGTCATACACCATGAGGACCCAACACTTCATCTGTACAATACGATGTGTCATAGACTGGGGGTCATACACCATGAAGACCCAACACTTCATCTGTACAATACGATGTGTCATAGACTGGGGGTCATACACCATGGAGACCCAACTCTTCATCTGTACAATACGATGTGTCATAGACTGGAGGTCATACACCATGAAGACCCAACACTCCATCTGTACAATACGATGTGTCATAGACTGGAGGTCATACACCATGAAGACCCAACACTCCATCTGTACAATACGATGTGTCATAGACTGGGGGTCATACACCATGAAGACCCAACACTTCATCTGTACAATACGATGTGTCATAGACTGGAGGTCATACACCATGAGGACCCAACACTTCATCTGTACAATACGATGTGTCATAGACTGGGGGTCATACACCATGAGGACCCAACACTTCATCTGTACAATACGATGTGTCATAGACTGGGGGTCATACACCATGGAGACCCAACACTTCATCTGTACAATACGATGTGTCAAAGACTGGGGGGTCATACACCATGAGGACCCAACACTTCATCTGTACAATACGATGTGTCATAGACTGGGGGTCATACACCATGAGGACCCAACACTCCATCTGTACAATACGATGTGTCATAGACTGGGGGTCATACACCATGAAGATCCAACACTTCATCTGTACAATACGATGTGTCATAGACTGGGGGTCATACACCATGAGAACCCAACACTTCATCTGTACAATACGATGTGTCATAGACTGGGGGTCATACACCATGAGAACCCAACTCTTCATCTGTACAATACGATGTGTCATAGACTGGGGGTCATACACCATGAAGACCCAACACTTCATCTGTACAATACGATGTGTCATAGACTGGGGGTCATACACCATGAAGACCCAACACTCCATCTGTACAATACGATGTGTCATAGACTGGGGGTCATACACCATGAGGACCCAACACTTCATCTGTACAATACGATGTGTCATAGACTGGGGGTCATACACCATGAGGACCCAACTCTTCATCTGTACAATACGATGTGTCATAGACTGGAGGTCATACACCATGAGGACCCAACACTCCATCTGTACAATACGATGTGTCATAGACTGGGGGTCATACACCATGAAGACCCAACACTTCATCTGTACAATACGATGTGTCATAGACTGGAGGTCATACACCATGAAGACCCAACACTTCATCTGTACAATACGATGTGTCATAGACTGGAGGTCATACACCATGAAGACCCAACACTTCATCTGTACAATACGATGTGTCATAGACTGGGGGGTCATACACCATGAAGACCCAACACTCCATCTGTACAATACGATGTGTCATAGACTGGGGGTCATACACCATGAAGACCCAACACTTCATCTGTACAATACGATGTGTCATAGACTGGGGGTCATACACCATGGAGACCCAACACTTCATCTGTACAATACGATGTGTCATAGACTGGGGGTCATACACCATGAAGACCCAACACTTCATCTGTACAATACGATGTGTCATAGACTGGGGGTCATACACCATGAGGACCCAACACTTCATCTGTACAATACGATGTGTCATAGACTGGGGGTCATACACCATGAGGACCCAATACTTCATCTGTACAATACGATGTGTCATAGACTGGAGGTCATACACCATGAAGACCCAACACTTCATCTGTACAATACGATGTGTCATAGACTGGGGGTCATACACCATGAGGACCCAATACTTCATCTGTACAATACGATGTGTCATAGACTGGGGGTCATACACCATGAAGACCCAACACTCCATCTGTACAATACGATGTGTCATAGACTGGAGGTCATACACCATGAAGACCCAACACTTCATCTGTACAATACGATGTGTCATAGACTGGAGGTCATACACCATGGAGACCCAAAACTTCATCTGTACAATACGATGTGTCATAGACTGGGGGTCATACACCATGAAGATCCAACACTTCATCTGTACAATACGATGTGTCATAGACTGGGGGTCATACACCATGGAGACCCAACACTTCATCTGTACAATACGATGTGTCATAGACTGGGGGTCATACACCATGAAGACCCAACACTCCATCTGTACAATACGATGTGTCATAGACTGGGGGTCATACACCATGAAGATCCAACACTTCATCTGTACAATACGATGTGTCATAGACTGGGGGTCATACACCATGAAGACCCAACACTTCATCTGTACAATACGATGTGTCATAGACTGGGGGTCATACACCATGAAGACCCAACACTCCATCTGTACAATACGATGTGTCATAGACTGGGGGTCATACACCATGAAGACCCAACACTCCATCTGTACAATACGATGTGTCATAGACTGGGGGTCATACACCATGAAGACCCAACACTTCATCTGTACAATACGATGTGTCATAGACTGGGGGTCATACACCATGAGGACCCAACACTTCATCTGTACAATACGATGTGTCATAGACTGGAGGTCATACACCATGGAGACCCAACACTTCATCTGTACAATACGATGTGTCATAGACTGGAGGTCATACACCATGAGGACCCAACACTCCATCTGTACAATACGATGTGTCATAGACTGGAGGTCATACACCATGAAGACCCAACACTTCATCTGTACAATACGATGTGTCATAGACTGGAGGTCATACACCATGAGGACCCAACACTTCATCTGTACAATACGATGTGTCATAGACTGGAGGTCATACACCATGAAGACCCAACACTTCATCTGTACAATACGATGTGTCATAGACTGGGGGGTCATACACCATGAGAACCCAACACTTCATCTGTACAATACGATGTGTCATAGACTGGGGGTCATACACCATGAAGACCCAACACTTCATCTGTACAATACGATGTGTCATAGACTGGAGGTCATACACCATGAAGACCCAACACTTCATCTGTACAATACGATGTGTCATAGACTGGAGGTCATACACCATGAAGACCCAACACTCCATCTGTACAATACGATGTGTCATAGACTGGGGGTCATACACCATGAAGACCCAACACTTCATCTGTACAATACGATGTGTCATAGACTGGAGGTCATACACCATGAAGACCCAACACTCCATCTGTACAATACGATGTGTCATAGACTGGGGGTCATACACCATGGAGACCCAACACTTCATCTGTACAATACGATGTGTCATAGACTGGGGGTCATACACCATGAAGACCCAACACTTCATCTGTACAATACGATGTGTCATAGACTGGGGGTCATACACCATGAGGACCCAACACTTCATCTGTACAATACGATGTGTCATAGACTGGGGGTCATACACCATGGAGACCCAACACTTCATCTGTACAATACGATGTGTCATAGACTGGGGGTCATACACCATGGAGACCCAACACTTCATCTGTACAATACGATGTGTCATAGACTGGGGGTCATACACCATGAAGACCCAACACTTCATCTGTACAATACGATGTGTCATAGACTGGGGGTCATACACCATGAGGACCCAACACTTCATCTGTACAATACGATGTGTCATAGACTGGGGGTCATACACCATGAAGACCCAACACCTCATCTGTACAATACGATGTGTCATAGACTGGGGGTCATACACCATGAGGACCCAACACTTCATCTGTACAATACGATGTGTCATAGACTGGGGGTCATACACCATGAGGACCCAACACTTCATCTGTACAATACGATGTGTCATAGACTGGGGGTCATACACCATGGAGACCCAACACTTCATCTGTACAATACGATGTGTCATAGACTGGGGGTCATACACCATGAGGACCCAACACTTCATCTGTACAATACGATGTGTCATAGACTGGGGGTCATACACCATGAGGACCCAACACTTCATCTGTACAATACGATGTGTCATAGACTGGGTAAAAGGGTCATACACCATGAGGACCCAACACTTCATCTGTACAATACGATGTGTCATAGACTGGGGGTCATACACCATGGAGACCCAACACTTCATCTGTACAATACGATGTGTCATAGACTGGAGGTCATACACCATGAAGACCCAACACTCCATCTGTACAATACGATGTGTCATAGACTGGGGGTCATACACCATGAGGACCCAACACTTCATCTGTACAATACGATGTGTCATAGACTGGGGGTCATACACCATGAGGACCCAACACTTCATCTGTACAATACGATGTGTCATAGACTGGGGGTCATACACCATGGAGACCCAACACTTCATCTGTACAATACGATGTGTCATAGACTGGGGGTCATACACCATGAAGACCCAACACTTCATCTGTACAATACGATGTGTCATAGACTGGGGTCATACACCATGAGGACCCAACACTTCATCTGTACAATACGATGTGTCATAGACTGGAGGTCATACACCATGAAGACCCAACACTCCATCTGTACAATACGATGTGTCATAGACTGGGGGTCATACACCATGGAGACCCAACACTTCATCTGTACAATACGATGTGTCATAGACTGGAGGTCATACACCATGAAGACCCAACTCTTCATCTGTACAATACGATGTGTCATAGACTGGGGGTCATACACCATGGAGACCCAACACTTCATCTGTACAATACGATGTGTCATAGACTGGGGGGTCATACACCATGAGGACCCAACACTCCATCTGTACAATACGATGTGTCATAGACTGGGGGTCATACACCATGAAGACCCAACACCTCATCTGTACAATACGATGTGTCATAGACTGGGGGTCATACACCATGAAGACCCAACACTCCATCTGTACAATACGATGTGTCATAGACTGGGGGTCATACACCATGAGACCCAACACTTCATCTGTACAATACGATGTGTCATAGACTGGGGGTCATACACCATGGAGACCCAACACTTCATCTGTACAATACGATGTGTCATAGACTGGGGGTCATACACCATGAAGACCCAACACTCCATCTGTACAATACGATGTGTCATAGACTGGGAGGTCATACACCATGAAGATCCAACACTTCATCTGTACAATACGATGTGTCATAGACTGGGGGTCATACACCATGAGGACCCAACACTTCATCTGTACAATACGATGTGTCATAGACTGGGGGTCATACACCATGAAGACCCAACACTTCATCTGTACAATACGACGTGTCATAGACTGGGGGTCATACACCATGAGGACCCAACACTTCATCTGTACAATACGATGTGTCATAGACTGGGGTCATACACCATGAAGACCCAACACTCCATCTGTACAATACGATGTGTCATAGACTGGAGGTCATACACCATGAAGATCCAACACTTCATCTGTACAATACGATGTGTCATAGACTGGGGGTCATACACCATGAGGACCCAACACTTCATCTGTACAATACGATGTGTCATAGACTGGGGGTCATACACCATGAAGACCCAACACTTCATCTGTACAATACGATGTGTCATAGACTGGGGGTCATACACCATGAGGACCCAACACTTCATCTGTACAATACGATGTGTCATAGACTGGAGGTCATACACCATGAAGACCCAACACTTCATCTGTACAATACGATGTGTCATAGACTGGGGGTCATACACCATGAGGACCCAACACTTCATCTGTACAATACGATGTGTCATAGACTGGGGGTCATACACCATGAAGACCCAACACTTCATCTGTACAATACGATGTGTCATAGACTGGGGGTCATACACCATGAAGACCCAACACTTCATCTGTACAATACGATGTGTCATAGACTGGGGGTCCTTACACCATGAAGACCCAACACTTCATCTGTACAATACGATGTGTCATAGACTGGGGGTCATACACCATGAAGACCCAACACTTCATCTGTACAATACGATGTGTCATAGACTGGAGGTCATACACCATGAAGACCCAACACTCCATCTGTACAATACGATGTGTCATAGACTGGGGGTCATACACCATGAGGACCCAACACTTCATCTGTACAATACGATGTGTCATAGACTGGAGGTCATACACCATGAAGACCCAACACTTCATCTGTACAATACGATGTGTCATAGACTGGGGGTCATACACCATGAGACCCAACACTTCATCTGTACAATACGATGTGTCATAGACTGGGGGTCATACACCATGAAGACCCAACACTTCATCTGTACAATACGATGTGTCATAGACTGGGGGTCATACACCATGAGGACCCAACACTTCATCTGTACAATACGATGTGTCATAGACTGGGGGTCATACACCATGAAGACCCAACACTTCATCTGTACAATACGATGTGTCATAGACTGGGGGTCATACACCATGGAAGACCCAACACTTCATCTGTACAATACGATGTGTCATAGACTGGGGGTCATACACCATGGAGACCCAACACTTCATCTGTACAATACGATGTGTCATAGACTGGGGGTCCATACACCCATGAAGACCCAACACTTCCATCTGTACAATACGATGTGTCCATAGAC